>NC_062967.1:35475590-35517816 GCF_023119035.1 Salvia hispanica | reverse complement strand
TAGGTTAATGATATACACCATGCAGATGCTTGCAAGATTACTCCAGCTAAATTTTCAGGCTCTAAAGAAGTTGTGCCGCTTCACTTTCGGAAGGTTGGGACTTCAGCAACCCATTCTCTCTGTCATTCTTGAGAAGAAGAAAAAAAAAGAACTGTTGTCTAACTTTGTTACAAAATAAAACTATATGTGCCTAATTCGTACCATTTTGTTAAATGTTCCTAAGTTGGCAGCTTCTTCTACATCACCAAGTGCAGAAGAGATCTACTTTCACTTCAGGAAGCAACATTTTATTTACTCTAATGAGAAACATACATTCTCTAAACTTCCGTATCCATCCAAGGAAGCAATTGGGTATTATCTCAAGAATACTGGTTATGGTACAGAAGCTAAAATTGTTACTGGTACCGAGAAATGGGGAAGGAATGTGTAAGTTCTTTTAACTAACTAACTATTTTACCTTCTCTCTCACAACACTAAGTGATGTGGTGCTATTATGTAAATAGAACATATACTATTATCTATTTCATCTGTACTCATTATATATGTCAAATGTTCATGTACTTTTCAACCTTTTTTTTTTCTGAAAGGAGTATTAGTGGTGCACCCAAAGCTTTTTTGCTAATTAATAAGTTTTGACTATGCAGATTTGAGTATCCTCAACCCACTTTCCAAAAATTGATGAAAGAGCAGGTCATGGAACCATTTTTCGTATTTCAGGTATATAGTAAATCCAACTACCTTTTAGTTTCAGCTTGATTAATTGTTTTATTATAGTAATTTTTTTTATGTGCATAATTATACTATCATTTTTCAATTTTTTTGGCCCATCCGGAGGTCTTATCTGAGCTATTGTTGTAATGTATTTAGGTTTTCTGTGTTGGCCTGTGGTGTTTAGATGAGTATTGGTACTACAGTCTGTTCACTCTGTTCATGCTGTTTATGTTTGAATCAACAATGGCTAAAAGCCGTTTGAAGACTTTATCGGAGCTTAGACGTGTAAAAGTGGATAGCCAAATTCTGATGGTTTATCGGTGTGGCAAGTACGTCCCGATCAATTCCTTTCTCTATTTCTTTAAGAATACTATGCTCTGTAATTTTAATTACTTGCATATATCCTATTATCCTTTACCTTTTACTTTGAAATTTAGGTGGGTTAAACTTCCTGGGACAGAGCTTCTGCCTGGGGATGTTGTATCCATTGGGCGCTCTACTGGTCTGGATGGGGAAGACAAATCTGTGCCTGCTGACATGCTTATTTTGGCTGGAAGTGCTATTGTGAATGAAGCCATTCTGACTGGGGAGTCTACACCACAATGGAAGGTTCTTTCCATTTTCCAATACTAAAATGATACACTTGTCTTTTTGATTTCCTTATTATGCTATTCTCATTTCCCATAATCATGCAATTCTTGTTATTCTGTTTTTCCATATAACTGATTTTAGTTACTATAAGATGATGTTCACAGGCAGTACATGCAGTAATAACTAATAGCTATATTTTTGAGATTTGGGAAGAGAAGAATGGATATATTTTATCCCCAGAAATTTTTGGTACACTTCCACCTGAAGGTTTTCATTTTAATTCGTTAAGATTTTTGTAGGTTTCAGTAGGCAACAGAGGAAATGATGAGAGACTATCAATCAAACGGGATAAGGCACATGTTCTTTTTGGTGGTACAAAAATATTACAGCATACACCAGATAAGGTTTCTCACTTCTCTCTTTATTCCATTGGCAGAATTCTCGCATATTTTCATACTTAAGCATTCATTTATTTTCCATACAGACATTTCACTTGAAAGCCCCTGATGGGGGATGTGTGGCTGTTGTGCTGCGAACTGGATTTGAAACTAGCCAAGGAAAGCTAATGCGAACTATACTGTTTTCAACTGAGAGGGTAAAGTTGTTTCTGTTTCTAGGTGGTTTATTAATGTTATATGGATTCTTCTGTTCATAATTTTCTTGACAATTTTAATATTGTATGTGATCCCATAGGTTACTGCAAACAGCTGGGAAAGTGGGCTTTTTATTCTGTTCTTGGTAGTATTTGCTCTTATAGCTGCTGGTTATGTCCTTAAAAAGGTAAGTTGGTTCTGATAGATGTTCATGAAGATCTCATTCGATCCTTTTTGGATACTTTATTTGGAAAGAACATGGTGTATATTATGCAATAATTGTTCCACAGGGCCTTGAGGATCCAACAAGGAGTAAATACAAGCTTCTTCTGAGTTGTTCGTTGATTATTACTTCTGTGATCCCCCCCGAACTTCCAATGGAGCTGTCGATAGCTGTTAATACTTCTTTGATTGCACTAGCCAGACGTGGAATTTACTGCACAGAACCATTTAGAATTCCATTTGCTGGAAAGGTGAGTAGCACAACTTTTTGTTTCTGATAATGAATTGTACGAATATACATCAGTGGGTTTGTTTAGTTCCAAACTTCAAGCTCTTTATCTTGTTGAGATTAAGATAACACTGTGATTTGTTTATCGATTGTTTGTTGCTTACACTTTCCTTAAACATTGTACTGTTTTCTTCTTGATATTGTTATATTTAAAACAATTGTGCTGAGTATATACCTTAATTAATTCAAACTAAGGAGTTATGTCTTTTATTTAATAGGTTCTTTTGAGTCTAGCGAAGGGACCAACTCATTTAGTCTCCACGTGTCTTAATTAGGTTGTAAAATATTAAATGTTCTTTGATGTACAAACTCGTAAAATCTTATTTTAACTTAAGCCTTTCTTCTGACCAGAGTATATCAGGTTTAGAGTTGAAAGTTGATTCTCCTCTAAATTGTACAGTTTTGGATCATCTTGTGCCTCATTAGCAGAACTCATATAACCCTTTAGAATGTTATAGCACATATTTGCTCTTTAATAATCAATTACTTAGAACTAATCCGTGAGCCTATTGCCATCTTCAACCAACGAATCAGAAACCTATTTCAGTTAGCAAATTGTCCATCATTATCGACACATGCTTAATATTTTGTAGCCCAGTGCTTCTTATGTAACTGCAATCAATGATACTCTAGACAGCAACACTCCATAGCATTCTGAATGATATTACTTTATAAATGATAGATACCACAAGCATTTTCTAATCCGAAATGGGTTGATTAGAATTATAAATTCCATTACTTTTGGTATTATATCATTGAATTTCTTGTTCTCAGAACTCAATGTTTGCTATTCTTTTTTCATCTATAAATGTGTGGTTACTGGGTTTCATAGTCTCTTATTGCTATAGTCTAAAAAATATGCTTCTTTGGCTGTTGGCTGATGATTATTCCGAAGCACATCTGCTGATTTTGAGCTATTTACCTTTCAGGTTGATATATGTTGTTTCGACAAGACTGGGACACTAACTTCAGATGACATGGTATGATGCTCAAGCTGTATTATACGTGACTCTTCTTGATCCTACAGTATATTGTGTTTATTTTCTTCATTTGTTCCTCAGGAATTTTCTGGGGTTGGTGGTCTGTCAGATAGTGAAGACTTAGAAACAGAAATATCTAAAGTGCCAGATCGAACTTTGGAAATACTTGCATCCTGTCATGCTTTGGTCTTTGTGGACAATAAGCTGGTATGGTGTATTGTCATTTGTGATGCATTCAGTTAAGCTCACTGTATAAAAAGTGATTGTGTAAGTTCGAATTGGTTATGAATTGGGAGGACAGGGAAATAGCAAGGGTAGGAAGTTCATAAACTAAAGATTTTGCAAAGTGTATGATGTGTGATTGTATTATTATGATACAGTGTTTATGTGGTTCATAAAACTGAAGAAAGTTCATGCATTTAGTAAATTATCTTCCTGGAAAATCATGCTTCATCACAATCAGGGTTCCCTATTTGAGAAATCTGAAACATTTGATAAGGTATATTGCTCACATGCATTGCAAGAAAATGTAAAATGTACTATTAATTGTATTATGCTGTCAATAGGGTGGTCTTTTATTTGGATTTTCATTTGTTGGGAGATAGAAAAGTCACTCAGGTGGAATCACATAGTTCCATTATCTGCTATACATATTTGAAAGTTTTTATTGACATGACATCAGATTCTCTTTAGTCCAAGATTTAGAATTTCAAACGTCTTAAAACTGTATATTCTTTTTTATAAACTCTTGTTTTATGCAGTAACATTTTCCCTTCATACCTTGACATAGGTTGGTGATCCTCTTGAGAAAGCTGCACTGAAAGGAATTGATTGGACCTACAAATCAGATGAAAAGGCCATTCCAAAAAAGTATGCTATTAATCTCTATTTCAGTTATTGCAATTATGTCGATGCAGTTAATTTATTTTTGTATCTGATGCTAAACTTTACCTGATTCCGTTTTAAAAGAAAACCCTTTTTGCTGTCATACAAATTGGCTTAAATTTCTCAATGTATATTTTTATCTATTCTATCTTCATAAGCATATATACTCTAAAAACAAGTCTTAGCCATTTCTTGATTTCTTGAATTTGCTGTATTACCCTAAGGTAAATCTTATGTTAATTTATTCTCCTTGATATGAACAAATGCAGGGGAGGTGGCAATTTTGTCCAGATTGTTCAAAGGCATCACTTTGCTTCTCACTTAAAAAGAATGGCGGTAGTTGTTCGTGTTCAGGAGGAATTTTTTGCTTTCATTAAGGTACAGATACCAAAGTATATGTTTGTGCGCCTACTATGCATCCACATGCACATCCTTGAAAGGTTTTCATAAAAAGGCAATCTTTCAAGTTTCATCTACTGTAAACAAAAGCTAATGTAATAGGAATACAAGATGCAGTACTTGTACATTCTTTTGTTTTCCTTCTATGAATATAGCTGAATGCATTTATACTAATTTATTCTCATTTATTCATATATAAATGTTGGATTATAAAATAGTTAATGACCCCATTTCCTTAACATTGCAGGGTGCTCCAGAAACCATTCAGGAAAGGCTTATTAATGTGCCTGCATGGTATGTTGAGACTTACAAGAAACACACACGTCAAGGGTCTCGTGTTTTGGCTTTGGCTTACAAGTCCCTTCCAGATATGACAGTAAGAAAGTTTCTTTACACCCTAGCCATATTTCCCATTCTTGTACTTTGTACATCCAAATGTTGACTCTTATTTGGTTGCAATGAATTCAAACTTAATACCATTTCGAAATATTAACCTGTCAAAGTTGTCTGTTTTTTGTTAATGCCACGTTTATTCCTGATCTGAAGGTTAGTGAAGCGCGGAGCTTAGAGCGTGACACAGTAGAAAGTGGTCTAACTTTTGCTGGATTTGCAGTAAGTAATCTAAAAAGCACATTAACTGATTTCCCCAGTGCCCCCACCTTCCATTCTGAAGCACAAATATTAAATTGATCAATTTTCTTTGAAGATCTATCAGTTAGATGCTATATAATTGTTTGTATGATGGGTACTTTAGGTTTTCAATTGCCCTATCCGGGGAGACTCAGCCACTGTGTTGTCCGAATTAAAAGCATCCTCACACGATCTGGTGAGAACTTTGTGCTACTGTTATTGAATTGGTTATATGGAACTATGGAATTATGATATATTGAAATTTTGTGATGATGGATGTATGTAAATGCATGGACAGCTTCATTAAATGAGCAAGGAAGATTATATTTGCTGATGCTATTTTTGCCTCAGTTGAGGAACTCATGATATATATTTCAGGTAATGATTACTGGTGATCAAGCTTTGACGGCTTGCCATGTCGCCCGCCAAGTTAATATAATCTCAAAACCAGCACTAATTCTTGGCCCGGCTAAAGGCAATAATGGTGGGTATGAATGGGTTTCTCCAGATGAGACCCAGACAGTAATCTTCAGGTGAGGATACTTTCTGATTTAAGGGTTTCAATTTACTTTCAATGTGATTATTCATGTTATATCTTCCTCAAACTGCCAAATCTTTTGCTTTAATTTATACAGTGTTTGTGCATTTCCCTACATCTTTGCCTAAAAACTTACATGGTTGCTTCTTTTACTGAGGTGTGTTAATGTTTTTGTTTTTATCCTTTTGAAAGCGAGAATGAGGTTGGAGATTTATCTGAGAGTTATGATCTTTGCATTGGTGGTGACTGCATGGAAATGCTGCAGCAAAGCTCTTCTACCCTTAAAGTCATTCCTTATGTGAAGGTGCAACTTATGGCTGTTTATTTGTGGCTCAGCCTCATTGCTCTCTTATTGTTAGTTCTTACTGAAAAAAGGTTTCTACGTTTTCCTAGGTATTTGCCCGTGTTGCCCCTGAGCAAAAGGAACTCATAATCACTTCTTTCAAATCTGTGGGGAGGGTGACGTTGATGTGTGGTGATGGCACAAACGATGTTGGTGCTCTAAAACAGGTAATTACTCTAATATCCACTTGGATGAAATATTTCTCCAGAGGCATGTATGAAAGTTTAATTGGTTATCGTAGATATGACAAATTTCGACTTGCTTGTCATAATCAGTCACAAACTGTTTGGGTAAAAGAAATTAAGTGAATCTTGATGATTCTTGTACAGGCACATGTTGGGGTGGCTTTACTTAATGCAATGCCCGCGGGACAAACTGGGAAGTCTGCAACATCGTCAACGAACGAAACCGAAAAGTCTGGTAAATCTAAGAAACCGAAGCCTGCAAGTGGAACTGCTGATGGTCCTTCAAAGAGCAAACCTGCTTCAAAGTCGGAGTCTACCAGCAGCCAGAATGCAAACCGTCATCTAACCGCTGCAGAAATGCAACGCCAAAAGCTGAAGAAACTAATGGATGAGCTAAACGAGGATGGTGATGGCCGTTCTGCTCCAGTTGTTAAACTGGGTGATGCCTCTATGGCGTCGCCATTCACAGCAAAGCATGCTTCAGTCTCTCCAACTATCGACGTGATCCGCCAGGGTCGTAGTACCCTCGTCACCACGCTCCAAATGTTCAAGATACTCGGGCTCAACTGTCTTGCTACAGCCTACGTCCTTAGCGTGATGTACTTAGACGGCGTGAAGCTGGGCGATGTTCAGGCCACAATCAGTGGGGTCTTCACTGCTGCCTTCTTTCTGTTCATATCCCACGCCTCCCCACTCCCGACACTATCAGCCGAGAGGCCTCATCCCAATATCTTCTGCTCCTACGTCCTGCTCTCCCTCCTAGGCCAGTTCACCGTTCACATCTTCTTCTTGATATCATCGGTGAAGGCAGCTGAGAAGTACATGCCAGAGGAATGCATCGAGCCCGACTCAGAGTTCCACCCGAACCTCGTGAACACCGTTTCCTACATGGTGGGCATGATGCTGCAAGTGGCCACTTTTGCTGTCAACTACATGGGCCACCCTTTCAATCAGAGCATCTCACAGAACAGACCTTTCCAGTATGCCCTCGTCGGGGCTGTTGGCTTCTTCACTGTCATTACCTCCGACTTGTTCCGGGACTTGAACGATTGGCTGAAGCTCGTGCCCTTGCCGAAAGAGCTGAGAAACAAGCTGATGCTCTGGTCGTTCCTCGCGTTCCTGGTCTGCTACAGCTGGGAGAGATTCTTGAGGTGGGCCTTCCCCGGGAAGATGCCGGCATGGAAGAAGAAGCAACGGGCCGTCGTGACAAGCGCAGAGAAGAAGAGAGTCTAAAGCAGCTATGGAATTTTGGTATGATATAGCATCACTTCTAATGGCTAAATCCCCATGTTTTTTATACGAGGAAATGATTTTTTGTGCATGGATATTAGTTTTATGCCGCCGCCGTATGCAGCCTTACGCCACCACCAGTTCTAATATGTGGGGACAGTTTTGTTTTTTGGATATAAAATACGACAATTTTAATCAAATGTTTTGTTTAGTTTTAACTGATTATACCATTTTTACTTTTTGGATCTTACACATTTTCTAAATTTCACTCGTCCCATTATAAGTAATGCATTTTTATTTTTTAAATGTCTCATTGACATATTTTCTAAGTTAAAATTATTATTATCTCTACTATATTTTTTCTCATATTTTATTTTCTATCAACTCAATTCATAAAATAAAAATTATGTGTCGAATGGGAAATACTGCATCCGGATAGAGAGTATAAGAATTCAACAACCAATGTCACTTAGAAAATTATTTTCACTTATTTTAAAATACGTTGGTTTTGGGGATAAATTATTCTTTTTATTTCCTCGTTAAACAGTTTACTCATCCTATAAATCTTATCTACATGCTCATCTCAACAATCGAAATTTCTTGCATTTAGACCTCCGAGACTGAACAAAATTTTACAAGAGTGCATACTAATTGCACCAAATGTGCTTAGTGACAAACACGGGTACACAGTCTTATTCATTTTATTTCAATATAAGACATCTATTGTTCAAAAATAATCTGCGCTTTTCTAGCCGCGCGGGAAGATAGAGGATGCAAGCGTTATTCGGAATGATTGGGCGTAAAGCGTCTGTAGTACCGGCGGTGGAAACTACCAAGCTGGAGTAAGGTAGGGGAAGAGGGAATTTCCGGTGGAGCGGCCTTTTAATTGGTATGCTTTTTAAGATAAGATTAACGACAGGATCTATTATCGCTTTTTGCATGTCCTTGGAAATTTAAAGTAGGTACAAATTCTCCCAATTTTGACCTACCATACAATCTATCTGTTATTACTTAATGAGTTTGAGACAGGATCAAGCCAGAAAATCTTGACCAAGAAGCTTCTCGCAATTGGATCGCACCAACTGAAAGAAACGATCGTCAGCAACATAAATCCACGCTTCGATCCCGTCCCCGGGCGGCGGAGCTTCCACGAGCACCACGAGGTTAATGTATGGAAAGCCGCCGACGCAGACCCTCCCCGGCTTCCCCCATCCGAAATCCACCTCGTACAACCCCATCCTCAGCCAGCTGCTGAAAACACAATTCCTCGGCTTACGAAACACATCGCTCGTCTCATCCATCGCCCGCACCGATTCCTCATCCTTCACAACTTCATTGATGAAATCCCTGTCCACTCCTCGCACGGCGCCCCTCAATTTCGACACCGCGTCTTCGCCTTCGCCAAGCGAGGACGCGGCTGCCACCACGATGCAGTTGCCAAAGGTGCGGTCGGTCAGCCCTGCTCTAGGGCGTAGGTTCACTATATGAGCGGCGTGGAACGACGTCGTCCCCGTCTCCGCAGCTCCGGACTTTTTGTGAGCGGCGATGAAGCTACGCCACAGGAGAGCGGAGACGGCTTCCACCCTAGTTGGATCCTTCACCTGGCTTCTAGAAGCTTCCAGCTTCTTCATCCTCTCCACCTTCTCCGCGTCAAAAACCAACCTCCTCGTCGCCATTTTCTCCCTCGTGACTCCGAGATGCAACGAGGAGGGCCGGGGAGAGGCCGATGGCGGGAAATGGAGCGCCAGGTCGAAGGAGGGGTGGGCGCTGGGAAGGACTCTCGTTAGGCTTATATATGCATAACTCAATCTTATTGCATAGTAATAAAACCACTTGTAGGTCTTTTTAGTTTTTTTTAGGTCATTTTAGAAAGAATAACATAAACTATCTAGAAACAACTTCCATATTTTTAAATTGAACTAAAAACTACTAAAATGACCTTCGTGTTATCTAAGAATGATATTACGGTCTTCTGCAATTATTTGGTTCAGTTTTAATAATCCTATTCAAGAATATATATACACATAGAATTAGGTGAACATACAAATTACTCACTTTGTTTCAAGGTAGTTGAATAATTTAAATATTATTTTCTTAAATTACATGATTAAAAACATCACAACTGATCTCACGCTAAAATTACATGCATTAGAAATATCAACATCTTTTCAAAAATATTACTCCCTTCGTCCACCAAAATTGATCTCACGCTAAAAATGGAAAGTTGATCTCAATTTATTACTCATTTTTTATCTTTCTCTCCTACTTTATTCATATTTTTTTTTATTTCTCTATCCTACTTTACTCATTTTATCACTTTCTTTTTTCATACTTAATTAATTTTGTATTAAAACTCGTGTTATCCACCCATGTGACTGTTTCATTTTTTTTTGGATGAAGAGAGTATAAAATACTAAGGATATATCATAATCGCAAAAGGAATAAGAAATAAATGAAACTATAATTATAAAAATATAGCATAAACCCTATTTAAAATGTTAGGTGAATATAGTAAGTTAACTAAGGAGTTTAAAGAATTAGCTTAAAAACATCAGAGTCTTATTTTTCAACCTTAGCAATTTGTTTGCAGTTAATTTTGTAATGCACTTTCACTATATTATTTTCTCTTCACTTTAACTATTAATTAGTACTAGTATATTATTTTTCTAAAACGAGTGCAAAAAAAAATTACATTTTTTATTGGGCAGAGGGAGTAATGAGGCCAACCTTAAGTGTGTCTGCCCATGGAAGGGGTGGATGATTCCAGAAGCTTCCCCGCGGCAGCTCTCCGCCCATGCACGGACGAACGCCGCTGCAGATGAGCCGTCTGCAAGCTTATGCGACAGAGACACGCTAATGGCAAATCCACCGCACTCGAAGAAACTAGTCTTCACGAACAAAGTTCGGGTTCCACTGCTGCCCGCCGTGGGGGATAACTGCTTCACCAATTCCTCAAAATTAAGGTTTTGTGTAAAGTGTGAGAGGCGAGCATGAACCCGGGCTTCAACAAACTCTGCGCCCGTGTCGTCGCAATTCACGTGCGAGTTTTGTATGACTGTGCCTGCAATGGGGTAGAAGATGGTTAGGGTCTCTGACAAAGACCATCTCAGACGTTTGGAGATTTCTTGTTGCGGCGCAGATTCATTGTTTTCATATAAGAAAATGAAGGGGGTGTATATTGGTGGTAGCATTTGATCAAGAAATGAGAGTTTGTGGATTTTGAAAGCGAGTGGAGTTGGAGATGATGGTTTTACAATATAGGTTGTGATGATTGTTTGTGCCATTTTTGTTGTTATCTTAATTTTCATGTCAATGCTTTTGATACATATAGGAATGTTTGAAGGCATTCAATAATGTTTATCTGACATGGTAGTTACAATAATAGTTAATACTCCAGCTGTCCAATTATTGCATGTTTCATAAGAGCATCAGCAACGCAAAATGTGTGTTTATAAAGAGCGTCTGCAGTGCAGCCACGCGTTGGTAATCCATTGGTTTTTGTGGCGGCCTAGTAGTGGTCGACAGTGGCGGAACCAGAAATATGAACAAGCCGGTGCTGAAATATAACAATTAATAATATTAAAATAATTTAAAATTTGATACTCCCTCCGTTTTTTAAAAATATGGAGGATTGAAACGGCACGAGTTTTAATGCACAATTTGATAAAGTAAGAGAGAGAGGAAGAAAAATTGGTAAAGTAAGAGAGAGGAAGAGAAAAAAGTCATAGAATTAATGTTAGTTGATCATGGAGTCCAATTTTAAGTTGTTAATTGTAGTGGTATAAGTGGTAAATAAATTGATGTATATGAGTGTAAAGATTTCTTAAAACAGAAAGTTTGAAAGTTGCAATTTTTAAAGAACGGACTAAAATGAAAAGAGTTGCTATTTTTAAAAAATGGAGGGAGTAATACTTATAAGCTTTTACAAAATTTAAATAGAATAACATTATCTCAAGAAAAACTATACACCAAAATTCTAAGACAATTTGATAACAAATTTTTTTATATAATTTTTCACCATAAAATTATAAAGATTAATTTTTTTAAAAATATTTCTCCCCATTTTCTATAAGAAACCATATCCCCTAAACTCATACTCTCATTAGCAATGACTAAAAAATAAAAATAAAAAATAAAGTAAACTGAAAAAAAATAAAGAGAACACCATCCCATACGGAGTAATACAAATAATAGATAGAGGAACTAAATTCATGCACCAAGTATAATTGATACATGAAATAGAATTTATAAATTGATAGGAATAAATTGATAGGAATTTAAATAAATGAGTTAGAGTTATAAAACTAATGACTACCGATTTATCTAGTGAGAGATATTTGGTCAGGAATTAAATAAGAGTATTAATAGCATCTACTACTAAATACTAATGGCCCAATTGATTTTATTATACATTCCAGCCCAATAGCAAAACCTAAGCCTGTAAACTTCATCTTCTTTCTAAAGCATTCAACAGATGCTGCAACTGGGCGGCGCCGCGCCCTTACAATTTCCGGTGGACGGTGGTAATAGTGATCAGGAACCAGCAAGCCCCCGCTCCAGCGGGGGCTTGGCCTATGCTGGTTCCGCCACTGGTGGTCGATGTGCAGAAAAACGACATCCTGTAAGTGCGTGAGGTCGACGAATGACATCAACATCTTTCCAAAAATAACTTTTTACTCATTCTGTCCACCAAAATTCGGCAAGATCTCCTCATCTACTTTTCCTACTCCACTCATCATCCACATCTCACAATACAATAAAATAATTCATCATCACTTATTAAAATTGGTTATAATTATAATATTATTTTATTATATTGTGAGAGGTGGACGAGGAGCGGAGTAAGAAAAATGGATGAGGAGATCCTACTTTACCCATTTTATCACTTTCTTTTTTATACTTAAGCAATTTTCTATTAAAACTCGTTATCTATCTATGTGACAATTTTTTATGGATGAAGAGAGTGTAGAATATAAGGATCATAATCGTAAAAGGAATAAGAAATATATTAAATTATAATTATAAAAATATTGCATAAGCCATATTTAACATGTTAAGTGAATATTGTAAGTTAACTATCTAAGGGGGTTAAAAGAATTTTAGAGAAATTTTATTTATTAGTGGGGACTGGGGTCACCTAACTATTCGATAGATGGGGTTTAGCCGTTTAGCTAAACGTTGGTTATAGCCTGTAGGTTACTAACTTTCAGTACCTTAATAAAAATATCGATCTATTTCAACAACCAACATAAGTTAAACAATTAAGAAATTGTCTAGTCTCGTACACAAACCATTTTTATTGCACTCGCTTAATACGTGTGGTTTTAATAATAGTGATAAAACAATTTTCTCTCTCCAATTAAAATATTCAACTTTTTTCTCTATCCGTTTATCATTTACGCACACATTTTCGCTCTCCAATTAAACACACGTAGTAACAAACAAATCCTAAGATCTCATGTCGACTAAGAAATGGTTCATCTTAGCCTAGACGGAGGGACGGTTTTGTTTTTTGGATATAAAATACAACAATTTTAATCAAATTAATTACCCGGTGTTTTGTTTAGTTTAATTTGTTGCTTTAAATAATCTTCCCTGCCGGCTATTCTTCCCTGTGTCGGCTAAGATATATTTCGTCTCGTGAGACATTCCAAAAAAGAAAATGTGTTCTAAGCGGGGTGGAGGAAATATAAGAATCGAATACCTAATGTTATTTAGAAAATCATTTGGGGGAATTTTTATTCTTTTTATTTCGTCGTTAGCAGTTTACTTATTCAATAAATCTTGTGTCGTACCCTTCTAATAACTGGTTTCTATCTTCGCATTTAGACTTCTTAGACTTACAGTAGAATTTTACAAAATTCATACTAATACATAATTGCACCAAGTGTGCTTAGTGACAAACACGGGTACACGGACCAAATACGGGCATTGAATAAACCCGAAAATCTTATTCATTTTATATCAATGTACTTGTGAGTTTGGGACATGATCAAGTAGCCATAACATCTTCACCAAGAAGCTTGTCGCAATTGGATCGCATCAACTGAAAGAAACGTTCGTCAACGACATTAATCCAAGCTTCGATTCCGTCTCCAGCCGGAGCATCCATGAGCAGCACTAGGTTCATGTACGGAAAGCTGGTGCAAACCCTAGCCGGCTTCCCCCAACCGAAATCCGCCTCGTACAACCCGAACCTCACCCAACTGCTAAAAGCACAGCTCCTCGGCTTATTAAATTCACCAATGGTTTCATCCAGCATTTGCAGCATTTTTTCATTATTCATAACCCCTTTCATGAAATCATCGCCCACTCCTCGTATGGCTGCCCTCAATCTCGACACGACGTCTTCGCCTAACGAAAGAGCCTCAGCTACCCCCGCGACGCAGTTCCCGAAGTGCGATCTGGCAGCCCTACTCTAGGGCGCAGGTTCACCGCATGAGCAGCGGGGAACGAAGTTGTTCCCGTCCCCGTCCCGGCCTTTATGTGCGCGGCGACGAAGCTCCGCCACATGAGAGCGGAGACGGCTTCCACCCTAGTTGGGTCCTTTACCGAGCTTCTTGAAGCTTCCAGCTTCCTGATCCTCTCCACCTTCTCCTTGTCGAAAACCAACCTCCTCGTTGCAATTTTCTCTCTCGGGACTCCATAAGACAACGAGGGCCGAGGCGAGTGCAAGGGCGGGAAATGGAGCGCCAGGTCGAAGGAGGGGTGGACGCTGCGCAGTGAAAACTTATTTAAAATAAGAACTTTGAGAATTGAAAATCATATCAAGTACTCCCTCGTCCATGATTAGGACTCTTATCTACATTATTCTCTATCTTACTTTATCATTTCTCCACTTTAACTATTTATTACTCCATCCGTTTCTTCATAGTTGAGGCGGAACTTTTCGGCACGAAGTTTTAGAAATGAATGTTGGGTGTGTTAAATAAATAGATAAAAAAGTAAGAGAGAGGAAAAGGTAGAGAAAATAAAATAGAGAGAATAAAGTAAGAGAGAGTAAAGTTATAAAGAGAAAAAAGTTACTACCATATATGGAAATGAATCAACTATGAAGAAACTTTCCAAAACAGAAAAATGACTCAACTATGGCGAAACGGAGGGAGTATCATTTTTACAAAACAAGTGCAAAAAAGTGACCGGGACTATTATTCGTGGACGGAGGGAGTAGTACTACCTCCGTTCACTCATCGTTGAGGCAAAAAATTTCGACAAGGAGTTTAAGAAATGGACGTTTGGTGTATTAAGTAGATAGATAAATACAAAGTCGGATAGATAAAAAAAAGCGAAGAGAGTAAAGTAAGTAAGAGGGAGAAAAATTGTGAATCATAAATGCAAAGAGTTTGCAGCATGAATTGATCGAGGTTTATTTCTCGTCCGTCCGAATAATCTTCCCCAGCCAATGGAGATAGAAGAAGTCCTCTTCTACGCTTGGGAAAGGGATCGAACGAGAAGCTTTGGCATGAAGTAAGCGTGGGAGGCATTCAAATGGCATTGCACTCAATCCGCACTCGAAGAAACTAATCTTCACGGACAGGTTTCGGGTTTCGGTCCCATCCGCCGCGGGGGATAACTGCTTCACCATTTCCTCAAAATTAGGGTTTTGTGTGAAGTGTGAGAGGGGAGCATGAACCCGGGCTTCGACAAACTCGGCGCCCTTGTCGTCGCAATCCACGTGCGAGTTTTGTACGAGTGTGCCTGCAATGGGGTAGAAGATGGTTAGGGTCTCCGACAAAGACTGTCTCAGACGTTTGGAGATTTCTTGTTGCGACGCAGATTGATTGTTTTCATATAAGAAAATTAAGGGAATGTATATTAGTGGTTGCAATTGATCAAGAATTGAGAGTTCGTGGATTTTGGAAGCGAGTGGAGTTGGTGATGATGGTTTTACTATATGGTTTGTGATGTTTTTCTGTGCCATTTTTGTTACATTAATTTTCATGTCAATGCTTTTGATATTTGTAGGAATGTTAGAAGTCATTCAATAATGTTTATCTTGAATGGTAGTACATTAATAATAATTAACACTCCAGCCGTCCTATAAAATGTAGGTTTCTTATAAAATGTACTCCCTCCGTCTCATAAAAGTTGAGACAAAACTTTTGGGCACGGAAATTAAGAATTTATATTAAATAAATAGGAGAGATAGAAAAAAAAGTAAGAAAGATAAAAGAGAATAAAGTAAATGATAGAATAAAGTAAGAGTGATTAGATGTTTTGTCTTTTGTTAAAAAAGGAAATGACTCAACTTTGTTGGGACGGACTAAAAAGGAATACGATTCAACTTTTATTGGACGGAGGGAGTACGTTTCTTAAGAGCGTATGCAGCATGAATTTATATAGAGAGGGCAAAGTTAGACATCGACAAAATTTACGAGTTTTAATAGTGAGAAATTTAACAAATTAATTTTATTATGTATAATTTATATATATGTGATGAAATTTGAGGTGGGGTTTTTGTGGCGGCCCAGTAGCGATGTGTATTTGAGAAAACCGGCAATGTATGCGCGCCGCCCAACGATTGATGAATATTCATGAGGTGTCAAACGCTGGCTGTAGCCTAGGTTACTAACTTTCATTTTCTTATTAAAAATATCGATCTATTTCAACAACCACCATAAGTTAAACAATGAAGGAATTGTCTTTTTCTCAATTCTACCAATAAAAAAAATGAAGGAATTGTCAAAAGTGTGCGAGTTGGTCAAGCGATAAAGAAGTTAATACTTGAGGCCATGAGACCAAAGGTCCCAAGTTTGAGTCCTCTGCAGAGAGTGGCCTTTAAATTTAAAGTCATTTATCCATCTAAAAAAATAAAGAAATTCTCAAGTACTACATCTCTTACACAAACCATTTTTATTGCACTCACTTAATACGTGTGGTTTTAATAATAGTAGTCCCTCCGTCTTAGTTAAGACTGCACACTTTCCTTTTTAGTTTGTCTCAATTAAAATAGACACATTTCTATTATTGGAAACAATAAAATAATTTTCTCTCTCCAATTAAAATATTCAATTTTCTTTCTCTCTCTATTTAATATTTACGCACACATTTTCTCACTCCAATTAAGCAATTAACAAACAAATTCTAAAATCTCACGTCAACTAAGAAATGGTTCATCTTAACCAGATCGAAGGGAGTAACATTTAGCATACAATCTTGAGGGGGGCGAATCTATTCGATAGAAATAGTTTGCAACGTGTAGTGAATAGGGAATGAAAAGTTTTTTTTTTTTTTAACTTCAGTCATGGGTGAAATTCTAATTTCAAAAACAATTTCGTTTGTCACGTTCTTGTTGAAATTTTCTGACCGGAACATGACTAACATCTAAAAGACTAACCAAAAGAATTGATGAAAAATGAAGGTCTATTTTTCCATTAAGGTATTACTACTTTGCAAGCATTCTTTCTCTCTCATAAATCTTACATACAACCTTAAAACTTAAAGGTGTAAGCCAATTGTGGGATGCAAAACCAAATGTTGACATCAATATATATGTTTATAGTATTGATAAAAAAGACTTTACAGGTTGTGTTCTAGGACAGCCTCAGCGCCATTTCTTGAAGAAGTGACCGTTTTTGCGATGCGTTGATGATGTGACTGGTCTCAGCATTGTCGAGGACATCAGCCACGATTGCAGCAGCATGGCCGAGAGGTTCCTCTGCAGCTCGTTTCAACATAAACGCCTGAGAAACACAGTATATGTTAGCGTAACAAGAGAAGGAACGAGGCAGATGGGCTAAACGAAAGAATCAGTCAATACAGAGAGAGAGAGAGAGACCTGTCCGTGATGTGAGATGTTCAATGTACAAGGCTGTTGAAACCATGGTTCCCCATCAACTTGAACTGGGAACCCGGCGAAAAGCTGGATCTTAATCGACCGTCCCTGTGCAAGCCGACGTGCTCGGGATAGGCCAACCTTACATGAATACATTAAGTGGTTTAATATACCTCTCTACATCCCTTATTTGGGAATTTTAGTTTTTGATTTCTAAGATAGATAGATAGATATTTTTATTGATCAATAGGACACTACCTGCAGCTTTCCTAGATGCCACATGCCTGAAATGCTTACGACCTCGAGCATTCTGTCATGCATGGATTGAGGGTCGAAATCATCATAGCTATCGTCTTCATTGTGCCACAAGTCGACGCCACCCATGTAACTTCCAATATTAGCTACAAGGACTCCCTCTGCATCCTTAAAACAAAGAAGACATCAAAATGTCATGTTTCCCACAAAATTCTTGCACTAGCTGATGCCTACACACATTACACGTATATATATGCGCACACTGTCACAAGAAAAGGTATTTAGGATGGAAAAAATGGATAAAGATGCATTTATCAAAGAAATGTACAGCTTTGTCAGTTATTGAGTAATTGAAATATCATGCTCCCACCTCAGGAACCTCGATCTCGACACCATCAACCTCCACCCGGACTTGCCAAGGTAAGTCAGCAAATGTTCGATCCATGATGCTCTTAGCACCTTCTCTAGCATATAGAACCTTATTCATGAACTGCAATAAAACTACAAGTTATTTTTTTCATGTGATAGTAAAACGTGAATAATAAACAAGACAGTACTACACAAAATATGACCGGTTCTCTACTCATCAGCTTGTGCAAAACCAAATAAACGACCAATATGTACAAGTATTTGACGAGGAAAACAAGACTTCCAAATCTAATTTCTTTAATTCCTTAAGAGAATATGTTTCTTGCGAACACTTATTGCAACTGTCAACCTGCCTATGTATTTTACAACTATCATGAGGGGGAGAAGAAAGTTAAAATGAGTATTTTAAAAAATAGGAAGCATATAACCAATATCACCAATAACACGCATCGATTAACAACAGCTAAACACTCTCTATCTTTAACAATGGATTTACCTGATTATAGAACTTCTCTGGATTCTCTTCTCTCAAATTATGGATTTCTAGAGCAACCTTTGCATCACAACCAACACCTATAACAATATTGGAATTGCATTAGTATACAGCACAAATGGATCACAACAGAACGATCGCAAACTTAGTTCCTTTCAAATTCCACCGGAACTCATCTTTAGCAGTAGAAGCATGTAAGTTTCTGAAGCATAAAATGGGCATCATTAAGCATTTTCTAAAATACACTCAACAAAATAAAGAGATTCTAATTCTTCTGATTATAGAGCGTTAGATTGAAAATGGAAATTGTGGTGCATTTTTGAGGAAGTGAAGTTGAAGTCTCAACAGAGGTTGGCACTAAATATGCACACCTAATCAGAGGTTGATGGTACATGATGTGTATCACATAAATTTTGTAAAATGGTAAAATGAAATATAATCTACACATACCAAGATAGTTGTTCATAAACTTAGGGGACTGGAGTGGCTTCCCTTGCTGGTTTGAGATTAATACCTTCCAGCGATCAAGAACAGTTACTGCAGCATGTTCTATGTCATGCAAAAGAGTGTAAAGGCCTGCTCGCCTCTCAAGTAAACCTAGACCAGCTCCCCACAAGAGAACCCGAGCCAAATCATTTCCTGTTCCCGCTGGAAGGATAGCCACTGGTGGAGGAGAGATAAAATTTTGCTTGTCTATGGCATCAAGAACCCAGCCAACAGTGCCATCTCCTCCACAGACTAGAACACGGAAATGCCGAGTCTTTCTAAATAAATAGAGTCCAACTTCTGGCCCCTCTGTTGAGCTTAGTTGACAGACCTATAATCAACATTAGTAGTAAGCGGCAAGATTAGTAGCAGTGGGGGACAACAACAGCACATAATCAAAGGGCTGGCTTCAAGAGGACACGGATATAAACATATGGCTTATGATGTCTTATTGTCTTGTATAATCAACGACGAAACAGAATCATGTAGTATAACTTTATACATAAGCAACCTCCCCAGCCCATCTCTTTTGCACTAGCAAATGTTTGTGCGATAATAACACATTTTCTACTTTCTCACAGCTGATTTGCAAGCAATCGATTAAATAAGGCTTTGCAAATGTGTGTTGAGTCTTCTTTAACTAATTATCCTACTGAATCAGTTTTTACTGTGTCAGTTACACAATGAAGATTCACATTTTTACAAATATTATACTATTATGCAACAGATGCAGCTATATCAGAAGTTTCTCTTATAGAAGCTCTGACCTGTACAGGATTTAGAAGAATGTTCAGTCTTTGCCTGAGCGAATCCCCTTGTTGAGCTCCACTTTTTTTGTTGATAAATACTAGTAAGGGCCTTGCCTCTGGAGGCAAATCGACCAGCTCATATGTCTGTCTCATGCTTACTAAATCATTAGAGTCATTTTGATTTAGTGATGAGCTTCTCTTGAAGCTGGGTATTTTTTCCATCTTGTTTGCTTCTCCATTTTGCCGTTGATTCCCTTCAGGGCTATTGCTGTAATCTTCCATTCTAGAAGTAATACCTTCGTGACTACCATCTGCAGCACTGTCACCAGACATATCACTCATATTGCTTCCATTACCTGTATCAGCAAAGGTCTCGGGTCCATGTCTATGCTTCTTACTCTGACTTCTAATAGTGGCACGTACAGATGATGCAACCTCATTGGCTCCAGCAGTAATGGAGCTTAGAAACCCTCCAGAAGAAGTTCTCTTCAACTGCTTGACATATAATGGCGAAAGAACGAGCCTTTTAAAAGGCCCCAAATCACAAACATCCCCTGTTTCATTAATCATACTGCTGTGGCAGTCGATATGTACAAGGCGTTGACACCATAAGCAACACCATATCGGTGTTCCTTCAAGAAAAGAACCAGTGTACGGCTCCTCGCAATGGCTGCAGAAAGAAGATTCATCTGGCCGGTCTGTTTCCTCTGTCCACTGAACTGCCCATTGATGCAAAACTTGACCACATCCAAACATCGAAACACATTTGCAATCCTTTTGAGCACCAGCAGAGCAGTCCAAGTGAGCTGCTGCACCACATATGCTGCAGTGGTGGATGTAACTATCAGAAGCCACGGGACCAAGAGTCTGTGAAGGAGTGATGGACTCCAAGCATACGCAACAGCTCAAATTTCTACCTCGAGCTACAGATTCCATACTCCAACTGTGCGGAACCTGTGGGACTTTGTTCATTGACTTAGGGTTTTTCTTGGATCTAGCTATGGCTTTCATCCAATTTAAGTTAATATTTCTTCTCCACCGCCAGGCTGAGTAGATTATAGTCAATATTCCTATGATGCTTGCTACAAGGCAAGATATTACAAACATATGATGTTCTTCCATTTCCATTTGATTTTTACTCATCCAGGTAAAAACAAAACCTTCATATTCCCTGTACTCGTTCATTTCTTATATGATATCCACCATCATACTCAATTTATACAAACAATACCACCAGCTAGTTTCAATTGATCAAGATGGAGAAAGCTTTTGCAATCTATGATAATATACTAACACTAGCTAGAAACTGCCCTTTCCAAAAAGAGCCACCTAGTATAAGGTTTTCTTTGTATGTATGAGCTGAAGTTACATCGTGTCTGTCATTCACTCATTCCGGTATCCTCAAAAGTATCTTGTGAGTTGTGAAGCCAATTTAACTGTGAAAAAATGATCAAATATTTAACACATTAATACCTAGACAATTAGTCTAGAGAATTAAAGATTAAAACTTCAATGGATAATCATAACAAGCCTGTGGAACTCTGTACTAACAGATAAAGAATGCACCCGAAAACTAATCATCACACGCCAAATTAAGAGTAAAACACTTAAAGGTTTTTGATTAAATGGGACATGTATAGGACACACTACGGTACATCCTGATGCACAGTGCATCCATCCTAGTTAAATCCTAATTGTGAATAATACATTCTAATTGGGGATTTATGAACTCTAATTAGGGATTGATAGACCCTAATCCTTTTCCATTACTACTTCCTATATGGTTGCTTCCTAACATTCATTGAGTGTGGTTTGTAATTAATACTCCTTCCGTCCCAAGATAAGCGACTCACATTCCTTTTTGGGATGTCTCAAGATAAGTGACTCATTTCCTTTTTTGGTATTCTGTCTCTTACTTTTTCTCTCTACTTTATTAACTCTCTTACTTTATTCACTCTCCACTTTACTAACAAAACCCCATTTTCCTTAAATCTCGTGCCGAAAAGTTTGTGCTCACTTATCTTGGGACGGAGGGAGTATAAGCATTATGTGAGTGCAGATTGTGCAAGCTGCTGCATCGCACCAAAAAATGAACTGAGATTGTCAGTGATAAAAGGTCATAGTTCAAAATCCTTGCGATTCTTCACGAGGAACTACTATTAATTATAGTCACCATAAGATATAATCTCGCAACTGTTTATCCATCTTTTGATTCAAGAAAAGTCAATCGCTGATAAAAAGAATGGAGATTACAGTCTTTGAATGCCTAAAAAACCTCCACTTTCACTTGAATAATTTTAATGAGAACCATATGTATTTTCCAGAAATTTGAATATGTTCAACTGATTTCTACATCTTTCAACTTGATAAATATCACTGTTAATAGTTTAAATCAAGGTAAACTTCCAACAAACCTGAAATCTCAGAATTACTCCACTGAAAATCATATAACAAAGTTACTTCATCCAACTACCTAAATCATATTTTACTCGGATCGCAACTCAACTTATTAGCACAAACAGAAAGCACATAGAAACATTCGAGATCAAAACCGCTACATAAAAACAACTGCAATCAACCTGCCAATCAGCCTCTAAGCCTAATCCAATCATAAAATTAAAACAAAAACTAAAACGCAGCAATTTCTGAACTAAATACACAGTTTAAACTCATAGAAATCGTGCAAAATCATGATCCTCCAATCCCATTCACACAAACCAATATTCACCCCCAAAAAAATAAAACACAAATCCACACATACACGCATTGAGGAGTTCTCTAAAACAGAACAAAAAGCAGGAATTTAACCGGAACAACTCACAAAGAGAACGAGCTCATTATTAACAAATCGCACATCTTTCTCCAGCGACCAAAGAGGCGAAAAAGCGAGCAGATGAAATAGAAGCTTGTAACTTTGTATAAAAACGGTTTGTGTATGCGATTGATTGATTGAATCGATTGATCTGTGATTCTGCTAGCTGAGTGGAGGTGAGTGCAGTGCAGCTCTAATTCGTATCTCTAAATTTGGAAGCCATTTTTGATGGAGAGTGGAAGCACTTTCTAGAGGGAAAAAAACACTTCAAAGAAACTAAAGTATGAATGAATGATTGAAATAAAGTAGATATAATGTTGATTTGAAATGAATAATAGAGTATAAGTTTTTTATTTTTTGTCCTTAATACTTTTTCATTAATCTAGAATGATTGGAATAAAGTAGAAATACAATTTTTTTTAAATGTTCTCTTTATTTTTTAGATTAGAATAATGACGATTTGTAATGAATAGTAGTAGTAGTACGATTAATCCTTATACTTTTTGTTTTATTTATTTTAATCAAGAATGATTGGAAGAGAATTAAAATAATGGTGATTTTAAATGGATTAGTATAATATTATGAAGTAAGTACATTTTTTTTCCTTCTACTTTTTTTTTTATTTTAATCGAGAACTATATGTTCTTTAAATTCATCCCAACCATGTGTTCAGCGTTTTTTTATTAATCAATTATATTTCTATCTTTATTTTAATTAATATACTCTAATAGCTTCACTAATCACTGATAATCTAGTGGAACTCAACAATATGGTCATTAACATTGTTATCACTTGAAATGGGGAAGATTGAAATGAAAATAGTAAAATAAAATTTCGGCATTCATAAATACGTTTGAAGGGACAAAAACAATTCAAAATATATTGTATCGCAAAGTAGAATAAAAGGTTTAAAATTGAAGGGTAGTAGTTTGATTTAATTATCACAATTGGATTAAAGTCCTATTAAAATATAGTCACTTGTATATTAATTTAACTAGTTTCTACCTCCGTGCGATGCACGGCTCAATTAATTTTATGAAAACTAATTTCATATATCACTTTTTGATTACTTGAATTTGAAAACTAAAAAAATCTAAACTTCCAAAACTTAACATATAGTACAAAATATTTACAACAGACATATATACAGACTACATATGTATTTGTTCTAAACTTTTCATCCTATTCTTTTTCACTTCTAGAATTTTCTACTTCTTTCTTATATATTCTATTTATTTCTATATATTTCTACTATAAATTATCTTTAATTTTTAATTACAAAAATTAGACTTATTAGGTATTTGAACACATTCCGTGCAATGAACATGCAAAAATAAGAAGACGATGAAGCGCAACTCAGTTGATAAAACGTTTTTTCTCAATCCAAATATCCAATAGCTTAGGATTTTAAGTCATCACGAGAATAAATAGAGAATCATTATTGATATTTTTTTTAAAAAAAAATTGTAGATTAAGTAGGTTTTTAAAAGCATAAAAAATTTTAAGATAGAGAATTATTATTAATTTATAGTTTGACATTTTGACTTGTTTTTTTAGTGAAATGACTGATTTAAAAAATTTGGCTATTAATTTTTTTTAATAATGTGACCATTACAATTCCTGATGACATGTAAGTTGTGAGATAAAAATGTACATATACAAAAGTTAAGGCTAAAATATAAATTAACTGAATTAAAGGAATTTGATTGTAACCACCCCATTAATTATTTGCTTAAACATGAATTCAAATTTATTTAGAAATTATCCTAAATTGTTATCACAACATTAAAATTTATTTAAATATTAATTAAAATTTATTTTTAAAAAATAGTCACTCCTAAATCTGCAATAATTCAAATTCATACCTAGAATTCATAAATATTTAAATATAGACCAAAACTCGTCTTTTATATAGTTATAAATACTATTTCTATAAATCACTTAGGGCGGTGGAGCGAATAAATCCATAATAAAAGAACCGCACTCCCATATTTATTTTGTAAATTCAATCAATCTAGTGTAATTAATTAAGTCCTAGTTATAGAATATTAATATTCTAATTATAAATTAATAATATTAGTTCAAATTATAAAAGCCTGATTAAAAACATAGTAATATAAAGTTTAACTAATTTGACTAATAATTATGATTAAAAATATTCACTAACCTTAAATATGAGTCTACTACATAGTGTTATATATATGGCCCCAATCTAATGCAGTGAACCAAACCCTAGGTATATATTTTGCACATACTAAAAAATTAACTCAGATGAAACAATTCTTTTCAGCACAAAAAATTTATATTATTTATTGAGTTAATGATACTACTAAAAATACAACAGAAAAGAGAAAAGAGTCAATCAACTTAGGACACCCTATCCTAACAAAAATACGAATCAATTGACTATAAATGAGAGGAATAACATTATTATTATACTCCCTCCGTCCCGCTTTAGCAGTCCCATTGACTTTTCTGCACTCGTTTTGTAAAAATGATAATAAATAGTTAAAGTGGAAAAATAATAAAGTAAAAAAGAGAATAATGTAGATTAGACTCTTCTCTATATTTTTTTACTTTATTATTTCTCTACTTTAATTATTTATTATCATTTTTACAAAATGAGTGTAGAAAAGTCAATGTGACTGCTAAAATGGGACGGAGGGAGAATAATTTTGGTATGTTTACACAAACAAGTCAGTTTCAATGAATTAATTACTTTATTCAAAATATAATAATCAGTTAGTAATTTTTTTCCAACATATATTCACTTTCCTAGTTGGCATTTTTCTGTGAATAGTACTAGTAGACTAACCTTCAAAGGTTAAAAACTCAAAATAACTACAGAGTACACACACTACACACACTAAAGTGATAGTACCAAATTATCCTCAACGTTTAATTACAAGCAAAAGAAGCATAACAGTTCAAAAATAAAAAACATAGGCCCTTCTAACAAAGCTAGAAGCAAAAGTATATTCAACCACAATTCATCAGCAAACTCTCATCTTGGATTTTGAGTTGGCGTTACACATGTTCCTCCATTTATCTTTTAGGTCTACGGGAGTACGACTTGGATGGAACGTAAGTTTACCCTCTTCCAAAATCGTTGTCCATGGGATGTTAAAACCAGTGTGATGATGTTTGTGCACCCCCTCCTGTTACAAAGCAATTTGAGAATCACAAACATAGGACCCCGAAACAAGAACATTATAATAAACAACTTGTAGAAGGCCAGGCTCTAGCAATTAAAAATCTGAAAAGATATCATAATTTGAACAATCTTTCCACAGACTGAGCTCTTGCTCTGAGTAGGGCTGAATCACCGAATATCAGGAATTGCCATCGTTTTCTTCGTAAGTTCAAGATTGTCACATCCAACTCACAACGGAAATTTAGCTCCAGTAGGGACTCGTGTTAAAATGCAGGAAGCATGGTAGAATAGAGCATATTATATCGAAGCAGTCTTACCAATGGCTAAATGAATAGGCAGGACTGTAATGATATAAGCTGTATATGCATTCTCAAGCGTAGGGTATACAGTATACTGGAATCTTGGTGACTTCGAGAACAAAACCGATTATGATAAAAAATTAAAAAAAAAAACATAGAAAGACGAAGACCAGAAGAAACATTAATTTACATTAAGCTCTATGAAATGCCAATGTTGAACTCAAATGTTGAATAAAGTTATGCCACATAAATTCTACCTTCAATTTGTCTTCTTCTTCACTTGTCCACAGGAGTTTTCGCCTCTTCAATTGAGGAATTGCTGGGTGCAAGCTGCAAAAGGAAACAAAGATCAGCCTCACTCTTTTACTATCTTCATATGTGGAAAATTACTACATGTGGCATCCCAAAGCATATTTGATTTGAGTCACGGACTACCATCATCATACTTTCTACTTTGAGTACTAAAGAGAGAGCCATAGTCCCTGTCTTCTAAAACACGTGTTAAAATATCTTTTCATCATGAGCACAAGAAGACAGCCCTTGATAGGAATTAGAGGCGCTTTGGCTTGGGAGCAGATTCATCTTCTGCCAGATTATTGTGTTGTCACACTGACCATTTCTGCAGCTAAAAATCCTGAGAGATCCTATTTACTCTTGCATTTCCCTTTCATTTTCTTTTTCAATTTTTTACGTTCTAAAAGATGAAATGAAAATTACATACCATATTATTCATCTCAAATTTTAAAAGTAAAATTCAACACAAAACTATGGACCTTATAACTATAAACTGAAGAAAATGTCGTCTAGATGATATATATAGGAAGAAAATAACTTACTTTTGCCTTTTTTGTTTTTGAAACCTTAAACGACGCTTGGAAGGTCCAGAATCCTCATTCTCTTCTTCAGATAAGTCATCTGCATAATTTGATTGAGAGCTTTGTGAGCATAAATGCTCACAAGGTAAATTTTTTTCTGGTGGGCGTGGAACTCCCTTTTTGAATCTGACATCAGCATGCTTTGCACTCCCACTTGTCTCTGAGGCCACAGTTTCACTCGGAGAGTTACGAACTGCCTCTGCAGCAATGGGTTTCGGTCTGCAACCTGCCAGGCGTTGGGATTTTTGCCTAGATCCTTCCATATCTTGCTTAACCGTTTTAAAACTATGAACTAATTTATCAGTTGAGTCTGCTGTTTTTCTTCCAAATGGAGGGTTGAAATCAGCATGCAACTTTGAATTCCCTGCCTGCTCATATTCCAGGTCCAGCAATACCTTCTCCACAATATTTATTTCTTTCGGTTCATTACTTTTAGGCAACCCTTCATTTTGTTTCAAACAATTTCCATCCATCCCAACTGATTTACAGGTCTGTATGTTTGGTTCATTTTGCGGCCCCAAGGAAAAAAATGTTGCAAGGTCCTTTCTTGCCAAGAAGGCAGATTTCTTAACTTCCATATACTTGGATATCGACCGAGAATATGCACAAAACGGGCAGTAAAATGTCTCCCTTGTGTCAAAGCTCACATCTGAATCCAAACAACTCTCATGAATCATTAAAGGGCACGCAGGAGAAATACAAGACAACATTTGTCCAGATTCTCCACCCATGTGACATTTCATACAAAAATGTAGTTCTCTTCCATCGTTTGTTGCTAATGAATTTTGACTACATGTCAAATGATAGCTCAAATATGTTTCCTTCTGAGTGGAAATAGCTGCCTCCTCGTCCTGATATCCATCATCATCACTGGAAATATGTACACCAGCTTCAGCTTCACCAACAGTTCTGACAGTTCTATGAACATTTTGGTCATCCTTATAAATGTCCTCGTGAATCGATGTGAGCCCATGGAAACCTTTCATGTCATTTTCCCTGGTTTCATCCTCGTTATTTTGCATTGCGACATCAAAATTTTCATTCAGTACTCCAGTACCACGATGGGGCAAAACGTGAAGGTCCTTTATTGAATTACCCTGGCTATTACCATTCCCAGCAGATCCATTTTGCTTCATGACCTCTACACAAGTTTCTTTCTCTAAGCTGCACTTTTCTTTACTGTATCTTTTAGATGCATCTGCTAAAAGATTTTGAGCTCCACTATTAGTTGTTTCCAAAGAATCTTGGCTGGAAGTGCACTGAAGACTGTGCAAAGCCTTTTGCTTCCTAGCAGTGTCAGTCTTGCCATCATCGTTACCATCATTATCATCAGAAACATGAGATTTTTCTTCCACTGCATCAACATTTTCCATATGTAGCTCAAGTCCACCATTGACATCATCATTAGTTGTTTTGAGGTCATGGGCTTCATTCTTGCCACCTTCTTCTTCAATGTTCAGTTCTTGCCTCTGCTGCTCCTCAGGTTTGTTATTCCGTCCATTGTCACAATGAGAAACCTTATTCTTCTTGACGGGGCTTACGCGGGTTATACACAACTGTTCAGCTGGACCTTCATTCGATCTCTTTTTCCTCGGTACTAAGTTTTCATCAGGCAAATCCCTCGGCAAAGGGCTACCATCATCAGTGTGGCTTTCGGCTCCAGGCGAACTTCCATAGCAATTACCATCTTCTGCCGGGGCTTGAGGCTCCGCATGACTCCCAACTGGCAAACCACTTTGTTCTCTTATATATGACGGAATAGATGGGCTTCCTGTAAGAATTGCATCCTTCAGCTGTTTAACGAAAAGCATAGGAAAAAATAGACCAGACTTAGTCAACTCAACATTATTTCAGTATTCTTGCAACATCAAGTCATGTAATGTAGCTCCGTTCACCTGTTTCAGAGCATATCTAGGCAAGTTAGATTTTTGATGCTCTATGAAGGGCTTGAGATCCCACTTCGATATCTCTGGTCCAGCAGCTTTCAGATCCGATAAAGATTTCTGGCAATATGAACATAATTCATCATCACCGAAGCTTCTCAAATAATTTGAACTCTCTAAAACTGAGAAGTACCTCGCTCAATATTTGTCGCAGTACATCTTCGCAACGGTCAGATGGATCAATAATAACTTTTTCCCTCGAGGCAGACGATACAGAATTTGCACAAGCTCCATGAATGGATAAACTCTCTAGAAATTTCAGTGACCCCCGTTCCCTTGCATTTTTCCCAATATCCTTGCTAATTTGTGGTGTCTTCCTAAGCAAATCTATGAACATGAACACACAAAAAATCATGTGTCTTTACCAAAGCCATTAATTATAATTTTCAAAAAAGCAAAATTCACTGCTATGGTTACCTAGTAAAAGAGATGCCTCCACACGATTAGAGCATGCCAATGCCTCGAAGCACCATATATACGGAAGAAGAGACGATCCACAGTCCATTAAGTTTTGCTTCAAAGATTCAAATCATGATACCCTGCTATCGGTAGGTCGTTTTTAGCATCAATTTAGCATCGAATTTGCTCCGAAAAGGTTGTCACTACACAATTGAGAGTTTTTTTTTTAATTTGTCATTCAAATTTTGGATAAACAAGGATTTAATCGAACTTTGTGATTTTAAAGGCAATTAACCAAAAAAGGAAGATTCAGGGTCGGCCATTGTACCTTTCCTTCCCTTCTGCGGTGATTGTTGAAATAGCACTGAAATTCTAGAAGAAAGTGCGCCAAACATTCTCCATATTAAAAGAGAGCAATGAGATTGATTGAGGTTTTGAGAAACGTAAAGAAGGAAAAGAGTGGCAGTGAAGAAGATGAATTTTCAAAGGGTTTTAATATTGGGCAATATGCTGCAATCATTCCAATGAGTTAATTTTCGAGGTTAAAGTTGAAAGGGTTTTTAAATTTTTTATTCCTTGTCTACGAAAAATATGGCCGAAGTTAAGGTTTACTCCCTCCCGTCCGCCGTTAGGAGTCCCATTTGTGGGCGGCACGAGTTTTAAGAAATATTAAGAAAAATGGGTAATAAAAAATTAATGGAATAGGGGTTCCACTTGTATATATTAATTTTAAATAAAATGTGAGTGAAATGAGTTAGTGGAAGATGGGACCTTATTATCATTTATGGTAAAAGTGAACCAGGACTCCTATTCGCGGACGGACTAAAATGGAAAAACGGGACTCCTATTCGCGGACAGAGGGAGTACATTTTTAGAATATTTTTATTTAATTTTATGTGATAATACTATCAAAATTTTAATGGATAAATCAATTTAAATTTAAAGGCAAGGATTCAAATCTAACATTTTTGGTCTTAAGCATCACCTCTTTACTACTTGGCCAATTTACACATATAATTCTGTCAATTTTAATTTTATAAATTTTAATGTGAAATTGGTTAGTATGAAAGAGAAAGAAAAAAAAATAGAATTAGTGAATATTGAGATCCCCTTATTAGAAGTGTAACTTGTGACGAAAAAACGTTTCCAATAAAGTGAATTAGCTTGTATACTAAAATAGATTATTTTTTAAGGAGGAATAAAGTAATTATTACTCCATTGCGTGCCATAAATGTTGCAACATTATAGTTTGAAGCATGACGATGGTATTATGTCATGCGTCTATTAATATTTATGAAATTAGATATCTTAAATTAAGCTTGCAATTATTAGTTGTGAATTATTTTACTACTACTACTCTATTTGTACCCAATAACATGGAATACTTTTTTTCCGGCTATGCAATTATTTTATGTCAAGTGAAAAGATAATAAAATAGGATATAGAATAAGGTAGAAAGTGAAAAGATCAAAAGACAAAATATATTTTCATTTTATTTTCATACTTCAATTATCACACCCTTCATCCCAAGTTAATCTGACGGTTTTCATCATCTCATATTGTGACATGGTTAGATGTCATCTTCAGGTACTCCTAATCATGAATTGTTGCCGAAAGTTGGTATTCCAGTGATGTTGTTAAGGAATATAGATCTTTCTCATTGTTTGTGTAATGACACCCAATTGATTATTACACATTCAGGTGACTATGTTTTAGAGGGACAAGTATTGGCTGGTCATAATGTTGGTCTTACGGTGTTGATTCCTCGAATGACTTTAATACCATCTGATCCATCGTTGCCATTCAAATTCCAACGACGACGATTTTTATTAACTGTGTCTTATGCAATGGCTATTAACAAAAGTCAAGGTCAATCGCTTTCACATGTTGGATTGTTTCTAAAAAAGCCCGTCTTCAGTCATGGACAACTGTATGTTGCTGTATCCGAGTCACAAGTCGTGATAGTTTGAAGATATTAGTGTGTAAATATGATATTGATAGGAGTGAGATTCTACTACTAACTAGTATTATCACCCGTGCTATGCACGGGACATAAGACTTTCAAATAATGAAGAGAAATTCTAAGATCAGTGGAATAAAATAAAAAGAGGATAAAGAGAGTATAATGATGATTAGAGTTAAAAATATGTGTTAATTAAAATAAGTATTCATAATATTATAAATAATTAAAAATATTATAAACAATAACAAAAAAAAATATGTACTTCTCTCAACCTACTCTAAATGAAACATTTCAGATTCGGCAAACAATTTTATACAGTTTTTATTTCTGATATGAGTGGAATAAAATTAAATAAAACAAATGACAAAGAAAAGATATGACTAATGATCAAAGAGTATGAGTTAAGTGTAATAATATATACACATAAAAGACGCGACTAAGTATCAAAGAGAAAAAAAACATATAGTTTGAATAAATAAACAATTTAATAATTTTACATGTCATATGGTGAACATCAAAATCTTGTCACCAAAATAAATTATTTTACATAATCGTATTTTAGTGAACCATAATATACTTAGAAAAATATTTATAACACAATTAAATAATATGACATTTCATCTAACGTATTTCTTCTGTGTATATGATACTCCCCCGTCCCGCTTTAGGAGTCCCGTTTGATCAATTTCGGGCATCCCGCTTTAGGAGTCCCGTTTGATCAATTTAAGGCGTCCCGCTTTAGGAGTCCCGGTTGAGATAAACTAATACAAAATGCCTACAAAGTAAATAAAAAAAATGTTAAAAGTGGGTCCCAACATTCACTACAATATTTATTTATTACACACTCAATTAAAAAAGTGGGTCCCATCATCCACCACAATATTTATTTATCATACACTCATACACTCATACACTTTCTTAAAACATGTGTCCGACTCAATCGAGACTCTTAAAGCGGGACAGAGGGAGTATTTATTTTTAATTAATGTCCTACATGACACCATATTATCATATGTTCATCTCAATATTTATTTTAAATTATAAATTATTAGTATTTAACTTATGATGTCATAACTTTCATATGTCACATATTAGATTAAGCCGACGTGAGCAAATGAATACTCAAGTAAGTTTTTCCACAATTAATAAATTCGCTTTTTCTCAAATTAAATTCAATACATGATAATATTCATAAATATAATATTTTGAGAAGCATAAAAAAAGAAATACTCATTCTGTCCCATTAAAAGTGAAACGTTTTTCTTTTTAGATTGTCCCATTAAAAATGAAACATTTTCTAAAATAAAAATAATTTTATATCTATTTGTCTCTCTCTTACTTTACTCTCTCTCTCTTTAACTTACAAAACAACACCACATTAACATTAACATTAACATTAAATCTCATGTCAAAAGCAAATGTTTCATATTTATCGAAACGGAGGAAATATGATCCAAAGTTGTAGAATATATAACACTATCCAAGTATAATAAATCCAAATCAACTCAATTATAACTATACATACTAATTTTAGTAATTTGAATATAGATATAATTAAATTTACATATAAATTTATAGAAATGTGAGCAAATGAAAACTCTAAATATTGTACAAACTCAAAACTATAATCTGGACCATTGAAAAATGTCAACGGATAAAAAAAAACATCAACGGAAAAATGTCAACAAAATTTCAATGGTAGTCAATGATTGATGCTGTGTTGATATTGTGTTGACATTAAAATCTTAAAATTTTACATTGTGTTGACATTGTATTGAAACTGTGTTGAAGCTATGATGAGGAGTTTTGAGTTTGTACAATATATAAGTGTACATTTTATCACTACCCTAAATTTATAAATATAAATATAAATGTTTCATATTTATTGAAATGGATGGAATATGATCCAAAGTTGTAGAGTATATAACACTATCCCAGTAGAATAAATCCAAATTAACTCAATTATAACTATACATACTAATTTTAGTAATTTGAATATAGATATAATTAAACTTACATATAAATTTATAAATATAAATAAATTCAATATATTTACTCGTTGCGCCATTGTCGTCTGCTTCCAACTACCTGCTTCGTCTGCTTCGCTGTGATGTGTGGCTGGATTTGCTTTGAATTTCTTGGGTGATAAGTATTCAGGTTTGATTTAATCTAATAATATTTCATTTTGTTTCTGTTTTGAATTATTTTGTTGAATTCCTATTTGCATTCTACAGTATTAGTAGAGTTTTGAAACTTATATGAGCTCTCTCTTTCTCTATCTTATCTTTATAATTAATTACTACCTCCATCCACCAAAATTTGTCCCATTTTTTCATTTTCATCCGTCCCTAAAAATTTGTTTCATTTCATTTTTACCATTTTTTGTAGTGGACCTCATATTCCACTAACTCATTCCTACTCATATTTTATTATAAAACTAATATATAAAAGTAGGACTTACAATCCATTAACTTTTTCAACTCACTTCCATTATATTTCTTAAAACCCATGCCGAGTTAAAGTAGGACAAATTTTAGTGGACGGAGGTATTATTTTCTTGTCTTTGAATATTTTGGAAGAATCAATATAAAGAGAGGAACTAAAGGATACTCCAGCATCCATTACAATTTACACAGTCCGCTTTCTATTTTGCCTTCAAAAAGAGCAAAAATGTCATTTCAACAATTGCCACGATATATTAAGTAGTATAGTATAGATATAGATATAGGTTTCTATATTAAATTATTGTGTTACAGATTTAAATTGCACATAATAAATTAATCTTATTAGTGTAATTATGCATTTTTTCTAGGCTCGACTATTGAAAATGTATTAAATTTAATTTGAAGTAGAAATTATAAAACTTAAATTCGATAAAAAGTAAATAGATTTTATGGCTGTCATAGTTTTATCTTCCATAATAATTTGATTAGAGAGAAAAATTTCGAAAAAAGATTCCACTTAAAAATATGAAGTACCGTGTAATATATTTTTCCTCCTCATTGGAATAACTCTATACTGCTACTATAACATAATCCAAACAATTTATAAGCCCAAATATTGGCTCAAGTTCAACTCTAGGGTTTGATATTGTACACACAGAATTCCTCACCCGCTTATTCTTCCGCCCAAGCAGCAGACAAAAGTCACAAAACCACCGCATACTCTCTACTTGGTCACCAAATATTTATCTGAAATTGTAATTTTTTTAACAATAGACATTCTTCATCATTCACTATTCAAGTTGTCCTCATATTACCATTTCATCGGTCGAAAATGCACAAGAATTGTAGTGTTGGCTAAAACACTACATCTCGTTGTTTTGATTTTACCGCAAATTCCCCAGAAAAATCAAATTGGAGACTTTTGTTATGAACCATTTTTTGTTCTTTTACATCGCCTTTTAAGAGCTTTTATTTTACACCAACACGGCAATACCGGCATTTGTCCATTTTGTCAAACAAAATATCACAATTTAATAGTACTACTATTTTTTATAAATGTTGTATGAGTTTTTTCTGTTACTTGCCACTTTTGCCACTTCTGCAATGGCTGCGCTGTTGTTGGGTCTTCAGTTGTTGCTCTCTCTTCTTCATTGATGTTATTCTTTATCATTCTGGAAGAAAATTATAGATATGGTCTTAATTAGTGCATATAAGGTTCTAAAATGCCTTCTTTGATATGTTCATGAGTTGAGGCTCACCAACATTTATATCAATAGCTATAAAATGAGTACATCCTCTTCTTAATGTGATATGATTTGGTTTAAGCAAATATCTTACCTGTATATCCTCTGTTCTTATCTCTTTTGGCCCACTTCTATTTTTTGCAATATTAATAATTAAACTTGCTTTTCCATCATAATTTATGACGTACTGCTTGCATTCTGATTGGATTCTTCTCTTCTCAACTTATTTCTTTCACCTTCCTTTCTGCAAAAGGTAAAATGTCATTCTAAGATAGGAGTAGTAGAGTTTATGAGAGTAATTGTTAAACGGCTATTCAGATAGAAATTTTGTGACTAAACTGATGAAAATTGAAAGGCGATGAATGTTGTGAATAAGAACATGTTTACTAAACATGTAAAATTGAGAGAGAAACTGAATTAGATTGTGAAATTATGTTAATAGAAATTCCCCAGTTTCATATTTATAGACTTTTAAAACTTCTCTGGTAAACCATTTTACATGATGGATAATACAGTAGCTTTTGTCTTATTTACTTATTTACTTATATGTAAAATTGTTCACCATATTTCAATCTTATTAAGATCAGTTTTTTATTTGATAGATTTAAAAATTGATATGACCGCCTCTGTTATGGAATATGCCAACTCAGTCTTGATGTGACTGCATCTCTTATGACATATATCAACTCAAAAATTTCCTCTCACTTCCACATGGACCACGAGGCTCGAGATATAAAGAGGGAGACATAGTTTATTAATCACTCCACCTCCTTCCAACAAAGCTGATTTGATATGGCTTATTATCCAATGAATATTCAAGTAATGGCTTGACTATAATATTCTACCATATTGAGAAGTTAATATATGTTTCAGCCATATTTTATCAAGTTGAGCGGGAAAATTTAGCCTGAAAAACTGTGGCTTTATATATTTATAGATTATAGATTTATAGATTGCTATATATATGGTGTCACGGTGTCACTTTAAAAAGTGTTGTCATTTTAACATAAATCCTTAAGATATAATAATAAGTTATTTATTCTCATCCAACCTTTAATTTTATTAAAAAAATAATAATGACATTAATATTTAATTAAATAATTTTTTATAAAGTGCTCAAAATCTAATACTATTACAATCTAAATAAATCAATTAATAAGTTACTTTCATCTATCCTTTTTATTTGCTATCAATACATATATTAATATTTTTTTTATCATCTTGATCATTTAATCAATGAGTTATTCACGAAATTTGAAGATCAAATAAAATAATTAGAATATCAACTATAATTAGTTCTAAAATGAACATAGGCAATAAGTCTCATTTTTTTAGGGGATAACAATGACACACTATTGCAAATTAACGTGTATATAATCAAAAGCAATGCATTGATGTGGCAAGTTTCTGCATTAAGGCTTCGTTTGATTGCCCTGATAGTCCTGGATAAGGCATCAGATACAAGTGTTATGTAGTTTTTGTTTGCCCTGATAGGGATATCAGGAAACCCGGTATAGAACGCAAAACCCGGTTCCATTCAAGATACATCCACAACAATTTTGTATATCTCTACCCTAGCCGAAGCCTCCAATATTCCACTATGCAAGATTTCAAGGTTGTTGATGCTGGGGTTTGGTGCCCCTTACACAGCGGAAGACTTGTACAAAACAAATAAATCAGATAAGGATCTATTTGACCGATTATGCGATTAATCAATTCACATGTTAAACAGATAATTGCATGCTAGAACGCAAATAATTCATGCTCCAAGAAGGTAAATCCTAAACATGAATTCTACGGTTTAGAGTTACCGATTTGATTCTGCAAAGAATCGTCGATTGCTTGCACCTTCTCCACGTGATGATCTTCAAAATACTAGGATTCGAATAAAGAAGACAGAAAATTCATCACGGAGGAGGAGCTGAAAATCTCAAGGAGGAGAAAATCAAGAAAAAATCGTCCCTCTCTCTTATTTTGAAGTAGACGCTATTTTCCTCTCAATTGAATCTTAATTCTGTCTTATTTATTCTCCTATTTATATTAAGTTCATATTTGGGCCCAGTCAGTGATATATGGAAGGTTGTAGATATGAGCTCCCCCAATTAGTTTTTTACTAATTAAATTGAACCCACAATTTAATACAAGCTTATATTGAAATATTACGAGCAGCCACTACTGGGCGAAGTAATATTGCACTCCCCATCCAAATCCGAAATTATAAGTAATCCGGGTTTCCATTATTTATATTATAATATATTTCCCACGCTTAAGATATAAATGTCCATTAATTAATTAATGTCTGCTGTGAACTTAATTAATTAACATCTTATTAATTCCAAGAGTGGACTTAGCAAAAAATACTTATTTATTATTCATAGAGTAATAAAACTCCAACATGGCAGTTTTCCGAATAATAAAACCTTGTTCAAGCTCCTCTTGAGGACATTATCAAACGAGACTCACCTCGCGTGCGATTCAACATAATAGCAATCCTAGCACCGCTAGATATTAATCACCACTACCCAATTGAAGGTGCTTTTTAGGTCTTTTCTGTCGGTCTTCGTATGTTATTTGGAATGTATCCAACTGATCGGGAAAAGATTCCCGACCCAGCTGAGTCGTTGGTACGACGGCCGGGACCTAGCTTCAAACAAGTTTTCTCAACCCACTTCTATTTGATTAGTATAGTGGAGGTAAGGGTCGAATCCCACAAGGATGGATATGTTTAGATAACTGCGGTGACTTTCCTGGGTGTTTTTGGTTAGCTACCACGCTTGGGTTGAGATTTTACCTAGGCAAGAATTAAAGGAGGACTCTACTGACTAGTGGATGTGAAAATAACAGGCATGTGGTGGTGTTCGTGAAAATAGGGGACAAGGTGTCTCAGAGGCATATGAAAAGTAGACAGTTACTAAAAGAGGAAATTTAGACTACAAGGCATATCTGATGGCTGGGTGGCTCTCTAACAGGTCTGGACAGTACAATCTGAAAAGTAGGGAACAAAAGCAAAAGCAACTTAAAAGTAAAGTGGTCCAACTAAAGCTGATTTTGACGTTTTCTTCTTCACCAAGTATCAACAAAAATCATATGAACACAAACACCATAACTAAACTCAGATTCATAACCTCAAACTCAAGATCCATTGATTTAAAATGCTCAAACTTAAAATAAACGGCGAAACTGCAATTTTACTTCTACTGACTAACATGCAAGGCGGTGATTATAATGCAGAACGAAGACTCAAGCACGAAGATTAGACTAGAACATAACTACAACTTCAGATCGACAACTCCAGATAAGAAAACACTCAGAAATTAAAAGCAATAACTAGATCTAATTTTCCTAGGCAGAATGAAGCAAACTCGAACCAAAGTGACATGCGAAATAGAAACTTCATAACGTAAACGTTGGAAAATAACAAAGTACTTCAAAAGGCAACAACGATGAGTGTTTGCAACAAACCAACGACGAAAACAAGTAAAGATTAAACTAGAAAGCAAAATAACGATTGTTTTGCCACTCCGGGCGATGATACTACTATACTACTACGGCAACTGGCTGGAACGGTGGATCGATGACTTCTCCGGCAGACTCTTGGACGTCAAGTGACCATAGCTGTGGCGAGGAACGAGAGATTGGACAATGCTGAAGGACTGATCTTCTAGAGAGAATTCTACTAAGTGTATTTTTGAACCGAGAACTAAATGCCGAACTCTTCTCTCTCTCCAAGTGGCTTCTTTTATAGGGAGGCTTGCCCTTGCTTTTAGGGTAGACTTCCTTCAAGTTTTGACCTTTATGCCCTTGTTTGTGATCATCCCAGCTATCCTTCTTCTCCATCTCGAGCCTTTTCTCTGGCATGCATCCTGGTCAGTATTGCACCCTTCTAGCGCCCTTTTCACTTGCGTCACCTGAATCTTCTCCTACTGACTTGGATCCTTTATTCCTGCACATTTGAGCAAGCTGTTTTGCAGATAATACATGCATTACACGACATACGACCAGTAACCAAGGCTTAGAATACGACTTATCACCAACATATCAAGATTATTGGGTTGCGAAAAACCCGCACCATTTGATAAGTCAAAGTAGTGCATAATCAATACCGTATGCTCAATGCTAGCGTATGTAGATTAAGAAATAGTATTTTATCAAGACCTAGTCTTTCGAGTAGATAGCATAAAGACACGTCTTGCTGTTAGATCCATTCAGTGCTATACCACACCAACGTCATCTTATTTCAGAAAGGCTTAGAAATAATCGGACTGACATTGCAACCTTTCACGATAGGTAGCCAAAGTCTATCTAGGTTGTGAAATTCTTCTTTCTCTTTTGCAAAGCATTGCATAGAACTGACCGTGTTACCTTAAAGTGGACGTCGCCCACAACCGGTTTACTAAGCAAAAGACTTAGGCTTTTTTTACTTCTTATGCATTTAAATGTTTATAAAACTGAAGGAACTGGTAGCGGAAGCGCGTTTCGATTTCATAATTTAATAATTAATCGAACAAATGAATCACATAATAATCATATCTATTGAGCAGATTATTTAGACAAAATCTATTCGCGTAATTCTCACGTGTATCATGCTCATAACTTGAATTAATCATGCTTTAAGTATATTGAAACCTAAAATATGCTTTTCTACGGAGCAGAAATAATACCTTATTAATTTTCCAAAGAATTGATGATGGCTAGCTACTTCTCCACGTGACGCTTTGAATACTAGACCACGGATCTTCTCTCTGATTCCCGAACTGTACTCCAATATCAGTGTGGGCTGATCTCACCGGGATACTAGGACTTAAATAAAGAAGACAAAAATTCTACTCCTAAGAGGAGAGGAAAATTTCGACCAACACTATGAAGGGGGGGCCAAAAATTTTGAGAAAAATAATAATGTGTTGTGTTATTTTTCTGTCTCCTTTATTCTCCTATTTATATTAAGTTCCTTTTGGGCCCAGACAGAAATTGTGACATCCCAACCCGAAACATGCATTATTTTGCATATTATCCAATTATATTGTCATTGAATATTAAATTGTCATTTTTACTACAGAGATATTAAGTGTGTCATATAGAATATATTTATTGTTATGATCGATCCGGTATAGTCGAATATATATAAATAGTTTTGATTCATGAGAATTTTAAATAGGAGTGTGTATATACTATATAATTAAATTAGTGTATATATGCCATAATTATTTAAATATGTGTGCATGTGTATATAGTACTAGTACTTATAGACGTACTTATAATATAATATATATGTATGCATTTGGATAAAAAGTTGTATGCATTAAATAAATTTCTATGTACGTTTTGATTACTACATTTCTTATATTATTATTTGTGTAGTTTACGTGTTGCATATTTAACTAAGGATATGACACTTTCACTTATGACATTCAATTTAATTAGTATGAGTAAGTAAAATAGCCGGCGTATATTTGTGTATAAATATGTATATTGTTTATCATTTGGAAAGAGGAAAAGGGTTTGAGAGAGTTTAGAGAAAATACAAAAGTAAAGAGAAAAGTGTTGGATCGAGATTATAAATCAAGAGTTGGAATCAGGAGCTCAATAAATTTATCTATCATAATCAGGTGTGTATAAATCACACTTTTAATTTTACATATTTTATGTGATTGATTGCTATGTGTTAAATTGAAGTGAATATTTGAATTATATGATGTGAGCCTGAAATGGTTATGTGTTGTATGATATTGATGTTGCAAATGATGTGGATATGTGTTTTGTGCAATGAATATGTATTGGAATTATTAGTGATGAAATATATGGGTATTTAATTGGTGTAATAGATATGATTGATGCGTGGTATTGGAATTATTCGAGTCATGAGATTAAAGAGGATATGTGACTGTCTTGCTCTGGATCTGATATACAATGGCAAAAGACCTACGGGTCATATACAATGATAATGGACCTACGGGTCAAAGAAAATATGCAAAGAGGGGCCTTCGTGGAAAGGTCAAAATGCAAAGAGGGGCCTTCGTGGAAAGGTCAAATCAAAGAGGAGCCTTCGTGGAAAGGTCAAATAATTAAAAAGGAACCTGCAGTGTCGTATACAATGGAAATCCCGGGCAGATACCAAGCTTGCTCAGTCACAGAATATTAAAAGGATCATAGAGGCATATGCATATGAATATTAAATTGTTTATGATATTTATTACTTCCGGTGATATATTTTGATGAAAGAATGGGTTTGATATTTGTGTGTGAAATTAAAGGTAAGGCTTATATGCACTAAGTTGTGGCTCATATAAACCACTAATATTTTTCAGGAATAAGATATCAATGATGCGTGGATTGATGTGAGTTACAGTTATTATAAGGGTCGGCGGCTGACGCTGCTGGGGATTGGTGCCCCTTGCACAGCGGAAGTCATGCATAAACAAATAAATCATGCATCCAGATCTATTTGACTGATTAGGGATCAATTAACCACATGTTAAACAATCAAAATTGCATACAAGAACGCACATAAATCACAAACAAGGAATAAGAACCCTAATTCATGAATTTCCTACGGATTAGGGTTACCGATCTGATTCTCCAAAGAATCGACGATTGCTTGCTCCTTCTCCACATGAAGATCTTCGTACTCGACCACGAATCTTCTAATCTGTATCCCGAACTCAGATAATGACCTTTGGGTGGGCAAAGCTTGTCAGAATCGAAAAGGGCTTGAATAGAAAGAAGACAGAATATCAGTTTTCTCAAAAACCTATTTTTCGTCCACTCCCACAGGGGAGCACGAAAATTAATGTGTTAAAATTAATTAAATCTCCTTTCTAATCTCCTTTTATATTGAGTTATGATGGGCCAGATTAGGGATCATGGAGGTTGGACTTAGGCCAAACCTGTTGGACTTATACTAATTAAATTGAGCCCCAATTTAATACAAACCCAAACAGAATATTATTATCATCCACTATAGTATAATAATATTGACTTTCCGTCCAATCCCAAATTACAAGTAATCCGGGCTTTACCTCTTTAATTTATTATTTCCCGTGTTTAAGATATAAACATCCATTAATTAATTTAAGTCTGCTATTTGACTTTAATTAATTAATATCTTTTTCCAAGAGTTGTCTAGTTTAAAATCTTTATTTATTATTCTGGAATAAATTCCAACCGGCCGGGTTTTCTGAATAATAAAACCTTTTTCGAACACCTCTTGAGGATATTATCAAACTGGACTCACCCAACACACGATTCATTGCAATAACAATACTAGCACCTCTAGACATTGATCACCACTACCCAAGATATCAGGATTCTTGGATTGCGAAAAATCCGCACCATTTGATAAATCAGTAGTGCATAATCAATATCGTATGCTC
>NC_062967.1:35350004-35475490 GCF_023119035.1 Salvia hispanica | reverse complement strand
TACTAGTTCAGAACCCTGATCACATGCATAACATTAATCATAATTAAACTAAATTGGAGCATTCCAATCAAATTCACAGTCTCAAATCAATCGCAAACAGCGGATTAAGCTATACACAGCATCCATCAAGGCTATGATCAAATTTGGGGGAAATCAAATTCGAGCACTAAGTTTGATCGAAAACAATAGCAATCAACAGATGAATTCAACAAAGTGCTAAAAATCAACTCACCCAGTGCAAATCAATGACGGCGAACAACAATGCAATCGCGATAAGAAGGGGCTGAAACAAGCAATCAATTATGCAAACAAGAAATTCAAAAGCCAGCCGAAAATGGCGGCGCCGATGCTCGAACGACGTCGTTTGTTGACGCGGTGAAGAGCGATGATTCGTGGAAGGAAAGAATTGAATTAGGCGTTTGGGTATTTTCGTTCATTGTTGGAGTCTAGTGAATTTTTCCTTTTTTTTTGGTTACATGTACATCAGTTTAAAATCAGTTATGCCCAGAATTGAACGTATATTGGGTCAATTTTTAGTTTTTACTCAATTTGTCTATTATTTCAAAAGAGTCAAACTACATAGTTTCCTTTTTTATGACTCAAAGTATACCTTTCAAAAATATTTTTTTTTCTATTTTATTAGTATGCTCGAATGTTGTGGTTTCTATTTAAACAAATTAAATAATTCTCCATTGCATGAAATTTTATAAGAGCGTTAAAATTCAGTGATGGATCCAGGATCATAAGATGGAAGGGGCAAAATAAAATTTATAGGAAGCTAAAGGAGAGGGGAGGGGCAACGTGGAAGCTATTGAAGGGGGCGTCTATGGAAAATTTACGTCGGGTCCATGATAGCGGGTCGTCGGGGATCCGCCACTAGCATTAATTATAGAGGTTTAATTTGAGCTAGGTTATATAAATAGTTGAATTAATAATTAATGAACAAAACAAAAAGTTGAACTCTGACACTAGTTTCACAAGCTTGGTATGCATGGGTGAACTCAACTAATTTATATTGTGCATGAAAAAACATTCTAGATGTAGAAAACACATTTGGTTTAATTAGGCTTACATTGTAAAAATGAGGGAAAATATCGTCATTATGTGAAATATGTGAACGGTGTAAAAAACATTCTAGATCTAGGAAACACTTATTAAAATCGGCTTACATTATAAAAATGAATGAAATTCTCGTCATTGTGTGAAGTAAATGAAAGATTGTAGGGAAGTAATAGTAGAACACTAGTGGTGTAATCAGATACTGTCCATACATAAGTTTATATTTAGAGTTAGAGCACATGTCAGATGATTCACAATAAGAGAAGTCGATAATCACGTTGATTATTTAGAGAATCAAAATGTAATTCAATTTATAGAATTCATGTTCTCCTATTAGGGTATATTTTCAATTCATAATGAATTAATTGCATGTTAACATGCTTTTAATGTCTAGAGTAGTGACAAGTGGTAATTGCAACTATTCCAAATAAACCTTGATTGTGAAATTGGCACCCCAATCTAAGTTCGTTATTGTTAATTTTAGAGTTTATGAGAACAATAATGAAACCCCCCCTCCTAAAGGTAGAAACTCCCTCCTTTTTGGTTCGTTTATAGCTAAGAAAAATTCTTTTTTTTTTTTCCAGTGAGATGAGACCCTTTTTCTATTAACACACTTTTTTCTATCTCTATATTACTTTACCAATTTTGTATTAAAATTCGAGACGTTTCAAAAATTTCTATTTTTGAGACGGAAAGAGTTCGTGATATTATGCGCTAATAATCCATATGTATATGTCATACTAATACTCTCTTTAACAATTTACTCACTTTGCACCCATGAAAATGTCACACTTGTTGAATAATATGATATTTTAGGAGACATTGGAGTATATTTTAATAAAGAAATAAAATGTAATTGAATGGATTAATGATGAGAGATTAAGATAATTAGAGTATACATAGATAGGCTAACAATTTTCGACACGAATACACGTGAAATTAATGGACTTGGGCAAGCCTTTACTAGTTCGTATTCTATTAGGAATCTGTTAAATAAATACTGTATTTTTTATTTTTATTCTATAGGTTCGTGTAAATCAAGTTTAACTAGAGTGGATCATATTTTTATCATGTAATATCAGATTCTAATAATGTAAATCAAGTTTTTATTGTGAATTATTGGTATATTTTAATCATGTAAATCAGGTTGAGGTTTTAGCTGTCGTCTCAACCCATATTACATTGTGCCGTTAACAGATTCGTGTCGTGTACCACGGGTCCAGAATGTTTGAAGTTAGTAGGTCGTGTTCGTGTTATCGTTGAGAGTTTCCTTAATAGGTCAAGGGCAAATTAGATCTTACTGAATTGAGTTTCTATTATGTTGACCCGATAACGATCCAACCTACACGATTCACCACCCTGTATTTGTTAATGATATTTCTTAATTAGAGTATATATAGACAGGCTAATAATATTTGACATGAATACACGTGAAATTAACACTTGGGTCAACCTTTACTAGTTCATGAGTTGATCTGTTAAACAAATATTTTTTATTTTTATTTTATAGATTCGTGTAAATCAGGTTTAAATAGTGTGAATCATATTTTTATCATGTAATATCAAATTCTAATCACGCGAATCAAGTTTTTATTGTAAAATTATTGGTATATTTTAATCATGTAAATCAGGTTAGGGTTTTTAGCGTGTCGTCTCAACCCATATTACATTGTGCCGTTAACGTATTCGTGTCGTGTTCCACATGTCCAAGTTTCCTTAATAGGTCAAGTGCATATTAGATGTTATTGAGTTAGAGTTGTTAAAGTGCGACATTTGTTGCTAAAAAAGGGTGAAACATAATTAATGTTTGATGATTAAGTTAATATTTTTGGATGACGATGAATTCACAAGTACAATTAAAGCCTGAGAAAAATCCAAAGTCCGTTACTATATAATGGCGTGCGCGAATGAAATGTGAAAACGATCACCGGCGATAGAAAATTCAGCGCTTGCTCAATTCCCCTTTCCCAAAACCCTGAATTTTCAAAATAAAAACAAATCCCACAATCAAGGATTCAACAAATCCCACAATCAGGAATTCAATCGAGCAGTTGGTTGACTACCAAGTATGAGGAAGAGAGAGAGAGAGAATCCCTGCGGGATTTGCGGGCACTACCACAAGTACGAGGAGGGCGAGGTCTGCGGCATCTGCGGCCACCGCATCCCCGCCACCGTCGAGAAATCCGTTGTCCACGTCAGCGCCTTCGCCTCCCAGATCCTGCCGGACTTCCTATATTTAGGCAGCTTCGACAATGCTGCCCGCTGCGAGCTTCTCAAGTCGCAGGGCATCTCCTGTATTCTTAATGTGAGATCAGTTTTACTCCATCACCAATTTTCATTCTTTCAAATTCATCTTTATTCATACTTGATTTGATCCTATTGTTGTTACTTGTTTGTAGTTCACCAATTCAGTTGAATTCAATTGGATGTATGTATGTATAAAGCTAATTGTTTTGGTTGAATTAGGAATTTTTGTACTTAGTGATTTTGTTTTGATCTTGTTGACTGTGTGCCGAAAATCAGTGATGTGCTTTTGATTTCGAATTTTTGTGTTTTTGTTGTTGTTGTTTACTTGTGTACAAATGGTATATATGTGTGATGCTTATAATGAAGTTGGGATTGAGGGTTTTACTCTCTGGAGTAGAGTGGAAGTTTGGCTCTGAGGTTATTGTACATTGTGATCCATAACTTGTATACTTGTGATATTGTCATATTGATTGACAAGTGGAATATACTACCTCCAAATGGTCAGATATGTTTAGACAAAGCATATAACTGCCTATGAGCTTCTAAATTCGAATTTTGAAATGTGGCATGTATCTTTTTGGGACAGTCTAGGATGCGTAATTACTCTATACTACTTTCCCTTCGTATTTTGGATTGGTTTATATTACCAAATGGAGTGGAGATGGCATGATGATTATGCCTGTTCTTTTCTATAAAAGTGAGGGCTCTTTTTTTACCAATATGGTAACACTGTAACAGGTAACCATTATGTAGTTTTTCATTACTTTTCCATTTACAGCCATCGGAGGGAGCTCTGTCTCTTTCTTTCTAGTTGCTTGAATTCGAGAATTTCAATTGAACTAGTAGGTTCAATATGCTCAACTTTTGGTGGACATGTTCTGTGTGATGTTCAATCTTTCGCTGAAAAGGATCTTTTCATTCTTTTTGAAGATTTGATTTTCTGTGGTGCAGGCTGTCCCTTCTTGTCAGAATTTGTACAAGAACTCTTTTACTTATCACCGTCTACAGTATGATCAGAAACTTCCATTCGATGATGCGATTCAGTTTCTGGGTAAGTTTACTGACTTTACTACTTATATGGATGAAAGTAATGGTTCTTCTCAAAGGGGAACATAAGAAGTCGGACTATATCAATCTTAGGATGCTAATTATGGCTTAAATCAAGAGGTAGATAATGCATATGGGGAGTTCGAATCGTTTGTAATATAAGCTGAAGTTTGTTGAGATCCCAGATTACACTGACATAAATTATATTGAGTCTTATTATGAGTTTTCATGTTCTACAATCTCGTTTGTTCCTGACGCAAAATATGTCTTTCGGTTTCTTGTTCTTCGCATTGCCCTCGTTCTTCACTTCTTGTTTGATCCATATGATCTGAACTATAAACTTTTCAAAATTCATTTCTACCTTTAAATATCTGCCAATGCTTCGTAGCATTTGCATACAAACTGTAATTTGATTGAGCTATCACTCCGACATGTTTATGCAGAGCAATGCGAAAAACAGAGGGCCCGGGTTCTCGTGCACTGCATGTCTGGTAAAAGCAGGTGAACTTACTATTTCTGTATCAAGGTTATTTCACCTTAAATGTCCTCTTGCATATATCGACTGCTTTTGCGGGGAATACTATTCTGAGTGCCAGATCATAGTTTAGATTCCTATCAATGCGACATATAGTAATATATTCTACAGGTCTCCCGCCATAGTAATGGCTTTCTTGATGAAAAGCAAGGGCTGGAAACTCGCACAGAGCTATCAATGGGTGAAAGAACACCGGCCTTCAGTTGAACTAAATCCAGGTACGGTTACACTCTGCCTTGATGAGCTTGTATTAGCTTCAATCATCTCTAATATATCAAAAAGTTTATCAAAGTCAAAGATTAACATAGAAGAAATGGATAAGTAGTGTCACATTTCTTCAAGAAATCCGGGATCTTACATTTATAATATATATATGATCTTTGCTTATGCAACGATATCTCATCATCTAACACATCCCTGTTCCTATCAATTTCAGCGGTCCACCAACAATTACAGGAATTCGAGCAGATAATATTCGGTTCGATAGAAAATAGTGGTGTGGGCATGCCTAATCTGTCTTTTCTAAGCTTTGGCTTCTCAAGGCCAAATGACACACCGCTAGCTCTAGCAGCGGCACCAGTTTTCACCAACACTAGTAGCAGTGCTTCTATCTTCAACCGTCCCTCACTCGACGTGCCCCCTCAAGAATTCACCTTCGGGGCTGGCCCGACTCCTCATAACTCCGGTCTCAACATCAGCACCAATATCCCTGCTGTCAACGACTTTTCCATGGATGGTTCTTGATTGGTGGGGTTCCGATCATATATGCTGCTAGTGAGAAGTAGGGTTTTCCGGGATGCAAAGTGATGATGTTCAGCATCTCCAGCCTTTGATGAATTGAATGAATCTTACCACACTTCTCTCTTGTGAAAATATATAAAGATGAGAATTTCTTTGTTTTGAATTTGATTAGTTTTTATTTTTTTAATGTATAAACTCATATAATGGCCTTGTCACCATTACGGCTGATCAGAGTAAAATCATGAGACAAGATAATAGTTAGATGTACAATATAGGATACGCAACGATAGAATTTGTATAGGAAGAAAGTAGTTATACGGGTGAGATTGGTTAATCTTGAGATATATTGTCATGAATCTGAGGTTTTGAAAAAAAATTGCAACTGAGATAAGATTAGTAATGACTTTTTTTAACAAACAACCATGGCAAGTGAACGTCTCCAAATGACTCTTAGAAATGACTTGACGATAACAATGGTATGTTATTACAACTATAACAATGAATTTATACTTCCTTTTTCTTTATAATATCAAAACAGGGCCGTATTTTCAGATAAAATTCAATCGTATTCATCAAACAAAATTACCACAAGCCCAAATATGAAGAGTTTTCATTTTTTTCAGTCATGGTCCCAAACCCAATGAATAATATGTGATGAATTTTAACCCAAAGAATACGAATTTAAAAGGAAGGCCCAATAAGTTTTTAAAAGAAACATATTGGAGAAAGTCCAAATTTTAGAATTAAAAAGCCCAAATTATATAATTTAAGAACATATTTTTAAATTAAAATTCGATGATTGACACATAGATATCATCTTTACATTCCTATTTAATAAGGAATGAGAATGAATTACTATACGTATAATAACTTAACCAATAATTTTCACGAAAGGAAAATGAATGCTAAGAAAGCAAGCCTATTCCTCTAAGCAAAACAACACAGAGAATAAAGGAACATGAGTTGAATATCAAGATGAATATATATCTAGACAAATAAATAGCGATCATATCTTACAAATACAACTCCTTCCTTCCGCACCTACACAAATATTTTAGCATGGTATGAACATGAAAGTTTTAATAGTGGTTGAAAATTGTAGCTAGCTAACTAATTTCCACGAATGGGTTGTTGCACCCCATGAGAAGAAATTTGTAAGTTACTTAGCCTTCGGCTTCCACCGTGGCATTGGTGGTCGGCATTGCATCCCCTCATGTAAGGGTTAGCCGGGATCGGTTTCTCGTCCAACGCCCTCTCCTTGTAAGTATCTTGCACCATTGTTTCACCCTGTGCCTCTGCCGTCGACCACAAGAGGCCACACACCACAAGGGCAAATGCCAAGCTCACCACCATCATCTTTGCCATGACTAACTACTTTTTTTTTTTTTTTTTGGAAATAGTAAAAATAATAACTTTATTTGATTTGGACATGCCCATTTGTTTTGTGGGTTAATTGCTGTTTATATACTGCATATGCTTCTAAATTTGGATGTTTCTTTTTTGTGTGGATTATTGCTAGCTAGTTGTTCAATTGGAAACGAATTTCATGGACATCCTTGTTTCCCTCACATCGAAAATGAGAAATTAATGAATGAATGGCTTGATGAAAATAGATGGCTAGCTATTTGATCGTTTTAGAACTTTGATTGATTTTGAAAAATTATCACCAATTTTCACATATAATTTTGGAATGCAATAAACTATCTACGTAGTTTTAGTGGCACTAACTATTGTTTTTTTGTCAAAATATAAAAGGTGGGTAGTTACAAATCTTGAATTCAAATAACGATATTTTGATTCTACTTAAAACTGTTCATATTAATACGCAATAATCACTTTTAACATAAGAAGCAGTGCCACCAAGATAGCCATCATTTTCGCCGTTCTTGCTATTTAATGTAGATATATATAGATGACGCTTTTTTCTACAATTGTTTCTTGATTTTATATTGAAAAAAAAACTCAATTGAGAATTCTAATTAAGGAGAATATTTATTACCGAATATAGGGTAGCAGTTTTAATTACATTGGCATGGTGTGATCCACGTCCACCATATTATATTTCCATGTAGTAGTATAAGGTAGAGAATTCGATATTTATCATGAATTTTGAATTGCCCAAATTAGAATTTTGAAAAATGAACTGTTACATGTGTTCCAAACTTTTTATACATAATATTAGCTTTTTTTTCATTTGTAAGACTGTTTTTATTTTCTTCCATTTGTAGGTTTTGTGCCTGATTTTTTGGCTTTAATTTTCAATCAAATTTGGGGAAGGTCATGACTTTTTCTTTGCTTAGGTAAAAAGAATAATTACTGAAACTTCGACGGACTATATATTGTGGAGTCTAGGGCTGAAAATCGTAAATGTTGAACCGCCATTGTGTCGACGTTTTAATGTCCAATTACAGTAAATTAGTATTACCCTAACGTGATCCAAGTAACATATTGATATATGTGCTGTAAATATTATGAGAAATACAAAATTTTATTATTCTCTACATATGTAATTGAAGATTGGAGAGGCTATAATTTCTTAATCTACTTATGGTTACTAAATTCTCAAATTTAGGTCAATCTACGTCGTCTTAGTGGTACTAACTGCTACTGCTAATGTTTTAGAATTTTGATTGTGGTTGTAGTAATTGCCAAAAGTTAAAATTTGCACTAACTACAAATTATGATACGTATACGTGTATACTATCTGAGGCAATTAACTCTATAAAAATTATCAAATGTAAAAACACAATTTATCTTCAAAGGTCAACTACACAAATACTGTGTAACAAACTATATACTCCCTCCGTCTTGACTATATGACACATTTCTTAGCCGACACGAGATTTTAGGAATTTTTAATTAATGTATTTAATTGGAGGGAGAAAAGGTGGGTGGAAATATTAAAATAGAAAAAGAAAAAAAGATGAATATTTTAATAGGAATGAGAAAAAGTGGTTGGATGTATTAATTGGAGATACTGGCGGAACCAGTATAGGGACAAACCCCCGGTCCAGCGGAGGCTTGCCCGGCGCCGGTCGCTCATTTATAGGTAGGAGAAGTTGAAGAGTACTGGCGGAACCAGTATAGGGACAAACCCCCGGTCCAGCGGGGGCTTGCCCGGCGCCGGTCGCTCATTTATAGGTAGGAGGAGTTGAAGAGGTTGAAGGGGAAGGGAGAGAGGGAACACAACGGTGAAAGAAAGAGGAGGTGGAAATGAGTGTGGAGAGACGGGCGCAGAGGAGAGAGAAAAGGGAGGAAGAAAATGGGACAGAAGATCGAGGGGGTGCGTAGAGGAGAGAGAAAAAGTATTTTACTACTACTCCACTATTTGTTAGTTGATTTAGTGTATAAACTCACGGAAGACAATGTGAATTTTTATTTTGAAAATTTTATTCATTCTTAAAAAGATTTGGTACTTTTATAAAATCCTTAAATTTTTTGCATTTTATGTGATAAAATGTCATACTATTATCTTCTATTTATAATTAATTATTATATGTATACATTAATCACTTGTATTTAATTATGTTATTTTCTAATTATCTTATAATATCATAATCTGTATATTTTTATTACTCCCTCCATCCTCAAAGAAAATGCATTTTGGGTTCGGCACGAGTTTTAATAAAATTGGTAAAATAAGAAAGAGGTAGAGAGAAAAAGTAATTAGGCCATGTTTGGTTCACAGGAAAGTAAAGTTGGCAAGGAAAATGATTCCTGGGAAAATGAATCCCGAGAATATGATTCCTAGTAACTTTACTTTCATGTGTTTGGAAAATATCAAAATTTTAAATTCATATTTAATTTAAACACCAAACTAAAATATACTTATTATTTTTTATTTATATAAAAGAATAATATTATAAAAACTTTAATAAATATTTAATTATAAATAATAATTATTATTATTATTATATTTATTATTACGATGGATAGTTTAAATATGGATTATCCATCATAATATATGCTAATATAATTATAATTGTAGTTACATGGAGTATTATAGTTCATTATTATAATAATATATATAATTATTATTATATATAAGTTATAATATTTATGGATATTATAATTGAATAAAATTTAAAATATGCACTATGACTTTATTGATTAATTATTTACTTATAAAATATAATAATTATTATTTATTATATAATTTATAGTATATAATTATATTTTAATTATTAATTATTAATAAATTATTAATTACTATTATGAATTATTATAAAATATAGTTATAATTATGATCATTTTAATTATAATTATTTATTATAGTGAAATTAAGTATGATTTATTATTTTAAATTGTTTTTAAAATATTGTAATTAATAATAATAATAATAATAATAATAATAATAATAATAATAATAATAATAATAATAATAATAATAATAATAATAATAATAATAAAAACTATACTATATTGCTTAAATATGTAAGAATCCTAAAACTGGGAAAAAGAATAATTAAGAAAAGTTAGGATCTTTGTAATCCCGGAAAGTTGTACTAACTTTCCTTGTTCTCGGATTTTCTGACTACTTTCCCAATTTGATTAAAAAGTGAAACGAAATACAGGAATTTAAAATTTAAGAAATCAGATTACTTTCCCATACATAATCCTGACAACCAAACATGGCCTTAAAGTATTGTTAGTGGAGAATGAGTCTCACCTCATTAGAGAGAAAAGACTTTCCAAAATTAGAAAGTGCATATTTTTGTGGGACGGAGTGAGTCATATAAAAGGTATTGTTTTCTTTGTCTACAATTTAAAGTTACATTTTGACTCGTAATGAGTTTTAAAGTTATTTGACTTTGTAAACGAAATGAGTGAAAAAGTGAGTCAAATTTGAGTCTTCTTTTAGAGCAATTGCAGCGGTTGAAAAAAAGTCGTCCGTCCGTCCGTGTCAGCAGCACGACGCTGCTCTTAGCTAAGAGCACGTCCGTGCCCCTGAGCACCCTTACGTGGCGCTGTCTGATTGGCCAACGACTTAGCCGTTGGCATATCAATATTTTATTTATAAAAATTCGAAATTAATTAAAAAAAATGTTTTTAAATTAAAAAAAATATTTTCCCACTTCCCAAAAAACTATATCCGTTTTCTACCCGCTTTTAATTTATTTTTCAATTTTTTTTCCTCAGAATTCACATTTTCATCTATAAACCCCCAGTTCAACAAAAAAAAAATCACATTCTCATCTATTCTATCATCTATATTCTTTCATCTTTTTTCTCATATTCTCTCATCTAAATTTCCACCACACTACACAATGTCCGGCTCCGGCGATCACCCCTCCGACAATCGCGGTTGGAACCACGATTGGTTCGACTCCGACTCATTCCCTAGTCCGGCAATGCACAATTTTTGGCCCTTTGAGCTTACTTTCTACATGCGACTCTACCAACGCATGGAGTTTGAAACCGGTTTCGTTACCTCAAGCTGTTGTGGGTAAGAGGCGTCCAACATCCGAAGTATAGGGGCAAGCGTAGTGAGCATCCTCCTCCCAGCTCCTCTAGCAAATGGTCGAGGCTCCGGTAGCCCTATCCGACCTAGCTGCGCTCGTTAATGTGGCTACCCAGCTTGCCGGAACTAACTTGGGTAGCCTCGACGCCTGGCTCCGAGTAGTTCCCGCTGGCCGCAAGGAAAGTGAAAGAAGCGGCGAACGGCCACTCCGCCGTCGCACCACGACTACCCATCCGCCCCCGCCCCTTCGCTTCCCGCTCCCTTTGTGCCTTCCTCCACCCCCGTACAACTCGTTGTGGGCCATCTTGGGTCAACTCTATATGAACGATACGTCTAAGATGACTCTCAGAGCAACTTGCAACACATGAGTGGAATGATCCGGGGTCTCAAGAGAATATTGGGGATAGAGTGACTAGTCTTCCACTGGTGGTACTTTTTAGTTCTTTAATCATGTAATTTTTAATTTGTAGGATTTTAATTATGTAATTTTTTTATTTTCTAGGATTTTAATTATGTATTTTTATTTTTTTAGGATTTTAATTATGTAATTTTTATTTTTTAGGATTTTAATTATGTAATTTTTATTTTTTAATGTATTTTTATAATGTAGAAATGTTTTTAGTAATTAAAGTATTTAAATTGAATAATAGAATGGTGGGACCCTTGAGCTTGTCCCCTTGCGGAAGAGCACCTGGATGTGGGTGTTGTGCATCTTAGCTAAGGACAAGCAAAGTAAAAGTGGGTCCGTGCCCACCTCCTTGCTCTTATTTAAGAGCACGGATGGGGATTCTCTTATACTCTATATATTAATTTTATAATAGAATATGATGGTAAATAATTTGTACTATTAATTGACAATTCTGATATTGTGACACTAGTAGAATAGGCTATCCGCTCTTGGAGATAATTAGGATATTAGTGCCATGCTGACATATTTGTAGTTAAAGTTCAGCACCGGCTTCTTTAAGTTTCTGGTTCCGCCACTGATTGGAGAGATAAAGTTTCCAAAAAAAGAAAATGTGTCATATTAATTTGCACAAACTAAAAAGAAAAACGTGTCCTCTTAAATGAGACGAAAGGAGTATTACTTATCTACATCATGAACTAGCCTTTGACTAGTTAATTATCTAGCTAAAGAAAACAATGAAAATCAATGATATTCAAACAAATTTAACCTTTACATAGTACTTTATACACATAAAAAGCTGAGAATGAAATTCCTTGTCTGAACATGTTGTATACATCTTCAGTCTTCACCATCACGACATCGTTGGCTGGCAAGGCAACCCCTGTTGTGACGGTTCACGAGGTCGCCTTCCTCCGCCAACTTCTTACCCTTGACGTGGTGATCTCTGATGGCTGTTTCGCCCTCGGCCGCCTCAGCCGGCGACAGGAGGAAAGCATTTACCACAATCAGAAATGCCAAGCTCACCGACATCATCTTTGCCATGACTCCTTTTTTTTAATAATACTCCCTCCGTCCCCGAATAAGAGTTACTAATTTCCATTTTGGTCCGTCCTCAATTAAGAGTAGCACTTCATTTTTACTATAAAAAGGTAAGTAGGTCTCACATTCCACTAACTTCATTTCACTCACATTTTATTATAAAACCAATATAAAAATGTGAGTCTACATTCCACTAACTTTTCAACCAACTTTTCTTTACATTTCTTAAAACCGTACCGGTCAAAGTGTTACTCCTAATGGGGAAGGAGAGAGTTAAATAAGTTTCTTGTGAATAGGTTTTGTTTTGTGTGCTATATTTATGTTTGCATATGCTTTTAAATTTGGGGTACAATACTTTTTTAGGTCTAAGATTGGAGAAAATATTCTATGGACTAGGTATACGAACGTAGACATATGATGTGGTATGCCCCACTAATACACTCCATCTGGGAAAAAATACACTCCCCAGGAGTTAACAACACAAATTCTTAAATATGGAAACTTTTAATGCCCTATATAAACCATTCATAACTTAAATCTCTCGTCATTTTTCAAATCAATTAAAAAAAAAGTTTTCATTGCCATCTATGGAGTTCAAAGATTTGCCACTTTTTTTTTTATTTCTTTGTTTTGTAATTGTTCTTTATAATTAAGTATTTTGAATTCTACATGTAGGTTTGCTAAAGTTTTATCTTCTTGGTTTTATGATATTTTTTAACCTAGTATAATATCATTTTAATGGCATAAAAGTAAGATTGTGACTTCTTAATTTAAACCTAATAATAGTGGTATTTTAATTGTCGAGTTCATATTAAACTATACATAATTCAAATCTAATTAATGGGCGATTTAAGTCTTAAAATTGATCTTTAATGCGTATATATACTACGCCATTGTATATATTATAAACAAAGAAAATAAAAAAGTGGCCATTAATAGCAATGAAAACTCTTTTTTAATTGATTTGAAAAATGATGAGAGATTTAAGTTATGTATGGTTTATATATGGGAATCCAAAGTTTCCATATTCAAGAATTTGTCTTAACTCGCGTGGGAGTGTATTTCTTCCGATCTGAGTGTGAATTCCATTTGTCCAAATATTAATAGTGGGACATACCAAATCATATATCCACTTTGGTATGCCTAGTTCATGGAATATTTTCTCTTAATATTGACTATTTACTTCTTGTTCAATGGTAGCTAATTTCATATAAGGGAGTGTTAGAGTGACACCAACTCTTAAAATAACACCATACTACCATCCCTAGTCAATCATTTGTACACGTGGACGAATAATAAGCTGCCATGTAGCATAAAAAAAAAAAAAATCTGAAAAAGACGGCCAATAATATTTTGTACACTACACAACAGTTTTTTTTGGCGTCAATACAACACGCTATACAACAATTTATAGATTTTTGCTAGCGTTATAATATTCGTATAAAGTTTATGATATTATTGTATAAGTGGTGTCACGGTGTCACTTTAAGAGGGGTTGTCATTTTAACATCATTTTTTTCACTCATAACAAAAACCAAAATTTTAATGATAATTTGATGGCTATATATCTATCTATATATACATACATTAATATAGAGACCGAAATTAATGATAATTTGATGGCTATATATCTATCTATATATACATACATTAATGTAGGGGTTAATAGATTAGTGTCCCTCCACTCCTTAGTACATATTGTCAAGAAGAGCCTTCAACGGCTAGTAGCAATCACCAACACATTGGTAATTTGTATTACAATAAAGAATATGGTGGTACCTAGAATAAGCAATTAATGTATTTGGTAGATCTAGAATTAGAGGATTTCCCATGTTATAACACCCCTATAAAATGGGGCTTCACGAACTCTCAATAAACCGTAAAATACAAATCAAATTCCTATTCTCTACAAAGTCTTAGCCACCATGGTTCATCTTTCATACAACGCCTCTCTCGATTACCATCTTTAAGATGGTATCGAAGCAGTTGCACGGGGTGGGACTCGAGAAATCTCATCATCGTCCCAAATATACCTTTCCGAACCTTTGAAAGCCTGAAAAAGAACACAAACACTATGTCGAATCGACCTAAACCCCAAACACAAACCAACCGTTAGTCAATTTCCGGGAATTTGCCCAACTTGCCGAATTCTTCAGACGGTTAATATCCAACCAAAAACCCAAGATCAGCCCACCACCTCTACCCTCAAATCAACCGAATCATTGGGGAGGTTCATGTCCAAAACAAACTCAATGGGGACAATTAGCCCCTCGGAAGAATCGATGGAATGAGCCATGGAGGGAAGGGTTTGTCATCTCACATTTGAGTTACAAACCCTCCCCAAATCAGTGAACCCAACTATCCAAAGTGGCAACAGAGAGACCATTGCCTTCAACTCTGGATAATAAACAATATTGAAGCCAACCTCATCAATGAGGTATCACAATACTGTGACTCGAGATCTATGGGAGGGTCTAGCCATCACGTATGGAAGTGGAGCCGATCCATTCCAAGTATCGACACTGCATAGGCAAACATACAACATGAAGCGGGGAATATGAGCTTTAAAAGTTTATGGAATAAATTCGAAACTCTGGATTTCCATCGACGAAAGGGATTCAAACCCGATGGATACCCCATCAACAAGCTGAAAAGTACAACAAAATCACTCCGAGGCATAGATTATACCGAGTTTCTATGGGCTTTGGATGAAAGGTACGATGCATTAAAGAGAGAGATCTTGAACAAAGATCCGCTACCCATGTGCAAAGTGCTTCGGATCGGTGAGACGCGAGTCGGCCTAATGAACGGTCTTCAAACCCTCGAGGCGACCACGGGAAGCCGAATAGGTCTGGATTAGCGGCAATCAACCGCTAGACCACCACCGCACGAATTCTTGCAATTCCGCTGACAAGAGTAAACGACATGCGACCACTTGTGGAGGAAGAAACATACGCGGACACCTGCTTTCACCTCCATGGGTTTCCCGATTGGTGGGAAGACATGAAGAAATCCCGTCGAGTGGAATCGAAACGGAGGAAGCAGGCGTAGCGGTGGCGGCTTCAACCATCGGAGACCGAGCTACCAACACCGACAACACGGCGGGCAGCGTCGGTCGTCCTAATGCAACGACGGAAGAAACGAGAGAAAGAGAGAAAGAAGCAATCGCGTCGGTTTCGGTCACCGGGGTGTGGTTGGAAGGTAAAGCCGAGCACGGTGACCTCCATCGCCGTGAATCACCGGCGACCATCGAGGAGAAGGACGAGAGAACGACGGATTAGGGTTGGAGGAATTGGGGGTGATAGTGGCGGAGATTAGGGTTGAAAGGGGTAGGGTTAAATAACCCCAATTTCCCCCAAAATTTTTTTCCCCGGGGGTTTTTCCCAAAACCCTTTTTTAAACCTTTCTCAACATCCCAAACCAAATACCCCCCCGTTTCAAAAATTTCCCAAAATTGACCCGGAAAATTTCAAAAACCTTTTTTTCCCCCAATATCCCATTCAAAATTCTTTTAAACCCAACACCCCCAATCCACAAAAATTGGTAAAAAAGAAATTATGGTTTTTTATTTGGGGTTGCCACCGCCCTGATCTCTTTTGACCCCTCGGATTTCCTTAACTTTCCCCGGACCCCCACAAAATTTCGTCAGCAAAGGGGGAAATTTTAGTTCTCGGGTAGAAGGGGGGGCACCATTAATATTTCCCCCTCTCGCCTCTTTTAATTCCTTAATAATTTCACTCTTTTAAATAAAAGTTTGTTATGGGTTAAAAAATTGTAACAAAAGAACTAAGTTGTAAATTCTTTTGCAACCTCGTTTTTGCATGTTACGGGATATAAAAGGCGGGGGCGATAGTTAAAATCAAGCGGGCGGGTTTTGTCTTTGGATGAGATAGCCCGACAAAGTCGGCTTTTTCCCAATGGACCAAATGACCCGGGGCCCGGATCCGTCGCCCCGGTTAGGGCCCCCTTTATAGGAAATCTTAGATTGATGTTCCCTAAAATAATTTTAAAAATCCCCTTTTTCCCTTGATTGTGAAACTTGTCTTTCGGCAAAAAGTCACCCACTCTTTTAATTTGGGAATAATACTCAGTGCTTCCCCGTTTTCTTTAGTTCATTCGGGCTTTTGGGTTCTTCCCCCGTCAAAAAGGGCGGGTCTTGATATTTCCTTTTTTCATCGATGATTTTTCCCAAAATGACAGGTGTTTTTTTAAAGCCCAAATCGAAAGTTTTTAAAAAAAATTTACTAAAATTTTACAAACTTGCCCAAAACCCCGGGGTTATAAACAAAACACCCCGAGGTTTTTAAAATGGGAAAAAGGCCCGGGGTGAATATATCAGCCGATTGAAAACCCGGGGAAAAAGGGGTTTTTCCCAAAAATTTCCCTTGCTATCCCCGAACAAAATGGGGAAAGGGGAAACGAAAGAATAGATATACCCTAGAAATCCCCCCGGGCTCTCCTCCCGACCCCAAAAGTTCCCACCCCTTTTTGGGCGGCGGTTGCCCGCTGCTTTTTTACCTAATGAAGTCTCCCAAGGGGTATCCTTGATTTTCAAAAACCCCTTATTGATACATTTATCAATCATAAAAAACCATAAAAAAACCCAAACCCCTCCCTCTTGCCCCAAAAAATCTTGGTTTACGGTTTTTGTCCACATCCCAAAACATGATCGTCCCAAATTTTCTCCTTTTTTTCCCCAAGTGTCTTCCCTTTGGGGATGGGGGAAATCGGGAAAAATACGGTCTACGATCCCCAACCAAAAAAAATTACACTCAGGTTGGACTTCGTTGAGAGTGAATATCGGAAAACTAGTGGTGGGGGGTCACGGGGGGAAAATCCGATTCTTTACCCTTTTAAAATTTGGGTATACATTGCAGAAACCCCCTCAACCCCAAAAGGAAAAATGAGCGGGAAACCAATCATGTCATCGAAACTAGTCCACCCCCTCGGTGGGGATGCCCATGGGTTTCCCATCCCCTTTGGGGGGTCGTTGAGTTTGAGAATCTTTAAACCATCAGGTTTTGTCTTAAATTTCCCAAGGTAAATGACTCGAATTTGATACGGTTTTTTGATCCCCCGGCAAAGTCGGGGGAAACAAAAATAAAACTAGAGGGGAAAAAGGGAAACTTTACATTCGAGCTCCACATAGAAGCACGGGGGTTCCTCCCGAGATATTCTCCGGGGAAAGGGGGAAAAAAAACAAAAAAATAAAGGTGAACATGGCCCGGGGCACCTCACGGGGGATGGCTCGGCATTTTAAAATTTTTCCTTTATGAGGAAGAGGAAATTTAAGGGCTTTTGAAGAAGTTTGTCAAAAACAAGCATTGGAGAGAAACTAAAAAAAGAGATCGATGCTTTAATGAAAAATGAAACGTGGGAAAGGTTTTCTACCAAGGGGGAAAAACCGGTCGGGTGTAGGTGAGTTTTCCCCCATCAAAAGGGCGAATGGATCAATCGAGAGATACGAGGGGCGATTGGTGGCCCAAAAGGGTATCCGAGTGTATGGCATTGGCTATTTACGGGACATTTTCTTCGGTTGCCAAGCTCAACACCATCCGAGCATTCTTTTCGGGTTTCGGGATGTAAAAAGGTTTGGGCCCTTGCATCCCAAATTTTATGTAAGAATGCGTTCCCCCATGGAGAATTAGAAAAAAAATAAAGAACCCGGGGTTCGATGCGAGAATTTTGGGCCCCAAAAGGGGGTGCAAATTGAAAAAGACAGCTTGGTCGGGAAACCAAACTCAGAAATATGGTTTGGAAGGTTTTGCCCAAACAAAAGGGCCAAAAAGCGGGTTTAAACAAAATCTTTGTCCGCACTTTTCACCAAAAAGGGGAGGAGATAAGGTAACGTTCGTCATCTATGTTGGCGATATGATTATCACAAGGGGTGACATAGAGGAAATCACAATCTAAAATCAAATTTGTTAAAGAATTGACATGAAGGATCTGGGCCCCTTGAAATACTTCTTGGGGATAGAAGTTCTTAGATCAAGTCATGGAATATTTCTGAGGCAAAGAAAGTATGTTCTCGACCTGTTGGCAGAAACTGGCCTCTTAGACTGCAAGCCCGCTGAAACACCAATGATACCGAATCACGGGTTGAAGATTGTCGAAGGAGCTAAGCCTACGGACCGAGGAAAATACCAAAGATTGGTGGGGAGATTAATCTATCTCTCACATACCAGACCAGACATCACATATGCAGTTGGAGTTGTGAGTCAATTCATGCACCAACCCCAAGAGGAGCACATGGATGCAGCGTTAAGGATAGTAAGGTACCTTAAAGGTACAACTAACTATGGGGTGTTTTTGAAGAAAGGAGAAAATCTTGAAGTTGACGGCTATACTGACGCAGACTGGGCAAGCAATTCGGTTGATAGAAAGTCAACTGGCGGATACTTCACATTCATAGGAGGCAACCTAGTTACTTGGAGAAGCAAGAAGCAAAAGGTTGTGGCATTATCAAGTGCTGAAGCAGAGTTTCGAGGCATCAGAAGTGGACTCATGGAGATCATGTGGCTTAGGAGATTACTTACTGAGATCGGCTTTCCCCCGAACCGCACGAGCAAGCTGTTATGTGACAATAAAGCGGCTATCAGCATATCTGAGAACCCGGTACAACATGACAGAACCAAACATGTTGAGGTCGATCGCCATTTCATTAAAGAGAAATTGGAAGGGGGAATTATCGAGTTTCCATTTGTTCGATCTGAGGAACAATTGGCAGATATCCTAACCAAAGTTGTGAGTCCAAGGAACTTCAAAAAAATATTGGCCAAGTTGAACATTGGAAATACCCTTGCTCAACTTGAGGGGGAGTGTCAAGAAGAGCCTTCAAACGGCTAGTAGCAATTACCAACACATTGATAATTTGTATTACAATAAAGAATATGGTGGTACCTAGAATAAGCAATTAATATATTTGGTAGTACCTAGAATTAGAGGGATTTCCCATGATGTAACACCCCTATAAAATGGGCTTCACTGAACTCTCAATACAACAGAAAATACAAATCAAATTCCTATTCTCTACAAAGTCTTAGCCACCATGGTTCATCCTTCATACAACGCCTCTCTCGATTACCATCTTTAAGACATATGACATATATATAGCATGATTATACTTGTTTGGTTTACAAAATAAATTAATTATAGACCCGTGTTATTTCTTCGGCCCAGAGAGGCCCGCATTCTTTTATATGGCGTATATTGTTAGGGTAATTAAATCACCAGTGAAGATGAATTTATTTATCTGCATTAAAAATTAAAAGAAGATAATTTAGTTTGATTACCTAATTATCTGCAATGAATTGATTACTAATTACAATTTGTATATTTAATCTAATATGTATACCAAATGGGAGTACTAACTAACGATAATTTAGCCATCTAAAAGTAAATATTTTAACATGATTTTTAATAATTCAAGTAATCCTATTATCCCTTCGTCCCATAATAATTATCATTCTTTTCCATTTCGGTCTGTCCCACAATAATTGTCACACTTCATTTTTTACTATAAATGGTAAGTAGGTTTCAAATTCCACTAGCTCACTTCACTCACATTTTATTAATAACTTCACTCATATTTTATTATAAAATAAATATAAAAAAGTAAGTCTCATATTCTACTAACTTTTCCAACCAACTTTTCTTTATATTTTTTAACATTCGTGTCCATTGATAATTATTGTGGGAAGGAGGGAGTATATATACTACAATGAACTTTAATTTGCTAAGGAAAATGGTTGCATTATACAAATCAGATTTTCGCATCATATATAGGCGATTCACATCTAGTCGGTCAATTTATTCTTGGAAAATCCAAAATTTTAGGCATGAGATCAACCTATTCAATATCACGATGAAACTATCCCACCTCCGTTTTAATCTCAAACTATCGTTTATTGGAAATATATATTTATAGCGATTTTTATGCACTTTTTTCTTCAATACTTTCATTGCATTCATTTTTATTGTTGCATTCATTGAAATTGATTAAATAATCCATTGCATTAACTATAATTCCCAAACGAAAAATTGTAGAGTTGTTGGATAAAAGATTATGGGAAAAAACGCGTTGCATCAAGCCCCTATTATCGAAAGGCAGAATTCGCCCTCGATAAGGAAGTTATTTTTGCGTTGAATATAGTATTATTATCGACAATATAATTATGTTAAGAAGATAATTTAATTTGTGGGGAAACTGATCTCGTTGTATCACATAATATTAGCCATTATGCAATCTGATTCAATAATCACTAGATGTTGATTCTCTATAAAATCAAGATTATATTAATATTTATAATGCACTAATATATAAGAATATTCTTATGTCAGGAATCAGGATCGATTATATAAATACTAATACTCGATGACTGAAAATCTTAGCAATTATAGCAACATACCGAAATTAATTTTCTAAAAGAATACCATTTCATTATCAAGAAATGAAAAACGAATTAATTTCAACACAATGCTGCATATGTAAGGAAATTCCTTTTATCCCTATAAATTTCATGAGTTTCATAGAAAAAAAAACAAGGAAAAATAAGTTTGCAATATTTATATAATAATATCAAAGACATTGAAAAAAGGGCTAAGGTAGTAAGAATGGCGAAGATGGTAGCTGTGGTGGTAATGGTGATGCTTCTTGCTTTTAGCGCTTTGGCTGAGCCGTTGTCTGCACTAGCATGGAAATTACCTAAGCCGGGACCACCACGGCATCGCCCGGGAGTACCCCCTTTCCACAGAGAATGTCGTATAAAAGACCGATGCCGAGGTGGCATTCCAGCCGCGAGGAAGCTCTTGACTATTGTGAAAAATGTTGAGCCTGGAGCTTAGAAGGAAGTTGAGGATTCAATAGACTTTGTATTACTCCTTTTCTTAAGCTAATAAAACAATCAACTAGCTTTGTTGTGCTTGGTTTTATTTTATTTATAGCAATTATATATGATTAAAACTTCATAACATTATTGAGGAACGTAATTTTCATTCTATTCTATTTAAAGTCGATAGTTCTTTTATTTTGTGCGTCTCAATATTAAATTTATAAATATTCATAAGAAAATAAAAAAATCAATATAAAGATAATGATACAAACTTGTCAACAATTTTCAAAGGATGGTGAATCAATTATGAAAAAAAGATTTGCTACAAATAAAGAGAATATATGGAATTGACATGGTTTGCAATAATAAGATTTTTTTACCATAATACATTCATGGCACGTATATCATCATAAATATAGTTACGATATTGCATTGTACAATGGAATATTTTCCAATATATCCCAAAATTAAAAACGAATTAGACCTTGTTTTCTTTTTCCTATATAAATTCATGAGTTTCATAGAAAAAAACAAGGAAAATGTGTACAACATTTCTACAACAAATTGTTTTTTTTGAGAAAAAGGTAAGGTAGCAAGAATGTCAAAGATGCTCGCTGTGATCGTGGTGACGCTGCTTGCTTTTAGCGCTTTGGTTGAGCCGCCGTCCGCACAAGCATGGAAATTAATACCTAACCCGAGAAACGCACCACTACCGATCTCTGGACACCCTTACAACAGAGGCTGTAGTGCGGCAACGCAATGCCGAGGCGGCACTCCAGTCGCGAGGAAGCTCTTGACTCTAGTTAAAAATGGAACTAATTGAGGGTTCAATGCACTTTTTATCACCTAGTAGCTAGTGTTTTATTTTATTTCGTACTATTAGCACTTATGGCATCAATTAAATGATACAAACTCTTGTATCACTGTGTTCAACATGACATTCTCATCAAAGTTTTTAATCCACTAGGTTGTGTTCGGTTTGCAAATATTAATCAACCTCCAATTCAACCTTAATTCCGCTTATAAAAATATTATATAATCACTACTATTAACTTCGTTATTATTAAAAATTGAAATAACTAAAATTAATTAATTTTGTATTTAAGCGTACTCAATAAATGGTGAGTCAAAACTTAACAAAATAAATTGCATCATTCTCTACACACGGAGATGTCTCCACAGCTAATAAAAATTGCCAAAATTTGTCAATACTCACTAGTTGAAAATACATGCAATTTGTCTCTTGATGTTAATAAAAGGCGTAAGATTAGGCCAATAGTTTAATCTCAATATTGATAAGGTTAGGGTAGAGATGGTCTTTGACGTGGGTCTTCTATTAGTTACGGGCCGCGTTTTTTTTTCCTCTCTCACAAACGGAACTCAAAATTATTGAGTTTGTGAGATTTGATCTTGGCAAATCGGCCCAAACGGTCACAAAGCAGATAAAGGACGAAAATTGCGATTCCTTCATTTTCCGAATAAAACGAGACTCTTAATTCACTCCGAACTAAAACCAAGCGTGAATTCGCAAATTTTCGTTCACTCACCTTGCAATTTTATGGCACTAAATGAATTCAAATCCGTGCATTTATTAGCAAGTAAACCTAAACCTATCAAAAAATTTCATTTTAGTTCCAAAACAGCGAGAAATTGAGTCACAACCGTGACCAATGAGTGGGCCAGACACATGCATTGAACTTATGTTAGCTCTGTTTGGTACTCTTTTTGTCCCAACTAAATTGAATTATATTCCTCTTTGGGATATATCCCAACTAAGTTGAGTCATTTCTTTTTTTAACATAAAACAAAACATCTAATCACTCTCACCATCTACTTTACTCTATGTTTATCTTTTCTACTTTATTCCTCTCTCCTACTTTTCAACACAATTTCTTAATTTCCGTGCCCAAAAATTTTGTCATAACTTAGTTGGGGTGGAAGAAGTAGTATGATTTTTAAGTTTGGTGATATACTGATTTGTAGAGATGTTAATATAGCCTTCAACATGTAGCCCGCTAAAGTTAGAGGCTAGAGTTGGAAAGTTTTAGCCTGATAAATTACAACCTGATTAGCTGCAACCCGAATAGAACTGACCCAAAACTTGATGATCTAGTATGATGGGTTAGACCTAGGTGCAACTATCATCTTTTGCTCTGTTTGTATGACACATAATTCAACCGTTCATTTAATGATTTTCATAATATAAATAACTAAATAACAAAATAACCTGCACTTTTATATTAAATATACATATAGGGAGCACTAGGACGCATCCTTAATCACTATGTATTTGACTGGTCACATTTTAATTTTATCGGTAGTAATCCGATTAGCCCGTTCGAATAGCCCAAAACCCAATCACTTAGGATTAGAGTTGAATACTTATAATCCGATAAAAATCACAATCCAAATTTAGCCCACACCCAATTAACTCACAATTTGGGTAGGGTTAACCCGAAACCCACTCAGCTGACCGGATTGACATCCATATTGATATGTGTCCAAGTGAATAAGATTTTAAAGATCATAAAAAATTGGGTTGTGACATATCCCCTTATGTTTGGAGATAGTTGTTGAATTTTCCATTGTTTTGTACTTAAAAATATGTTAAGGTTTATCATTGTGAATTAGGCAAGAATATCTAGCATTTTCAAAACATCCAATCTCAGCCTTCTCTCTTTAATTCTCTGTCTCTATTTTATGGAGTACAAAAGCGTTCGAAGATTTCTCTAGCATTTATTCGTTATTTCGAACATATGAATGTACTAACACTAAATTATATAGTTTTGCTAGATTATGCTATGATGCAAAGAATGTAATAAAACATTTAATACTATATTGATGTAAAGAATCTCATCTCAGGATCTCAAATAGTACTCGACGACTGAAAATCTGAGCAATTTTAGCAATACACTAATCACACGAAATTAATTTTTGAAAAACCACCATTTTAGTATCAACTAGTGTTAACACCCGTGCTATGCACGGGTCATATGATTTTCAATAATGAAGACAATTGGTAAGTAATTTAAAATTTAAAATAAATATAAATACAATATGGAGAAAAATATCAATCTCTGTCCGCGAAGTAGACTATTTAGTAATAGACATATAATTTATAAAAAAATGATTTGTAAAATTGAGTGAAAAAGTAAGACAAAGTAGAATGAAGATATAACGATGTTTATATTTAAGAATGTAGAATATAATTCCGTTGATTAAAATGAATATAAGGAAATGTGCAACTATAATGTATTTTGAGGGCTAATCTTACACAATTACAATATAATAAAATCAGAATTACAAAATAGTAGTTACTACCTCCGTCCCCCAAAATTTGCTACACTTTGACCCGACACGGGTTTTAAGAAATGTAATGGAAAGTGAGTTGAAAAAGTTGGTGGGACGTGGGTCCTACTTTTAAAGTATTAGTTTTATAATAAAATGTGAGTAGGAATGAGTTAGTGGAATATGGGGTCCACTACCAAAAATGGTAAAAGTGAAGTGTATCAAATTTTCAGGGACGGACCGAAATGGTAATATGTATCAAATTTTCAGGGACAGAGGTAGTAACAATTTAACTAAATAAATAGATCATAAGTTTCCACAACAAAAATCACAAAAATAGAAAAATAGAAAGTACAATAGTAACAACAACAACCATGAGTTTATAAATTTTGAAAAACTTCTTTGTAAACAACATTAATAGTAGAATCTCCACTCCTATCAATATCATCTTTACAAACTAATATCTTCAAACCATCACGACTTGTGACTCTTGATACAGCAACATACAGTTGTCCATGACTGAAGACGGGCTTTTTCAGAAACAATCCAACATGTGAAAGCGATTGACCTTAACTTTTGTTAATAGTCATTGCATAAGACACATTTAATGGAAATTGTCGTCGTTGGAATTTGAATGGCAACGATGGATCAGATGGTATTAAAGTCATTCGAGGAATCAACACCTTAAGACCAACATTATGACCAGCCAATACTTGTCCCTCCAAAACATAGTCACCTAAACGTGTAATAATCAATCGGGTGCCATTACACAAACCATTAGAAGGATCTATGTTCCTTAACAACATCACTGGAGTACCAACTTTCAGCAACAATTCATGATTAGGAGTACCTGAACATTTCAAATTATTCAAAAATTCAACTGTATGAATCTCAGCAAAGCCATTTGATGTCAAATCAAAGTTTGATATACTATAAGAGCTCAAATAAACTCGACCTTGAGACTGATCCAATGAAATCATGAATTGATTAACCTCATCAACTACCTCTAAAGTAGGAGCAAGTATTGCACGACCATGCAAAGAATTACTTAACTCATGGGGATTCATATACGAAGGATATATGTTGGAAATAATGGTTCTACGAGGATCTCCAGAATTAGACAAAACAATGTCAGAAGGAAGATGAATAGATACTTCACCATCATTTGGACCACCAATAACCCCATCTCCAATAGAGGCAACCCAAGAGGAAAAAGCCTCTAACTTGGAGGCTTCATCACCATATTGAACACTCAATAGTCTCATGTTCTTTGTCAACCTCAAAACTGTACAACTCCTCCAAAGATAAGAAGAGTTAACGGTAGCATTGACAACATCTTGCATGATACCATTAGGAATAACTGGTAAAATTTGTCTAAAGTCACCACCAAAAACTACAGTTTTTCCACCAAAAGGTTGGTCCATACTAAACTCATTACATCCACGCATAATATCTCTGAAACTCCTATCCACGGCTTCTATACAATGTTTATGGATCATTGGAGCTTCATCCCATATAATAAGTTTAGCTCTCAAAATGAGCTCAGCAAGTGCACTCCCTGGTTTTATATTGCACATCGAATCTTCATTCACATTGATAGGAATCTTAAAGCGGGAATGGGCCGTTCTACCACCGGGCAATAATAAAGAAGCTATTCCACTGGAAGCGACATTCAAAACAATATCACCCTTCGAACGAATCCCTGCAGACAATGTCTTCCATATGAAAGTTTTACCAGTACCTCCATAGCCATATACAAAAAACATTCTCCCAGCATTTAAATCAACACTTGACATTATTGTATCATAAACATGAAGTTGTTCATCAGTGAACTTGGATACAAATTCCAAATGTTCTCTTGCTAAAGCTTCACGATCATAACATAACTCATCACTGATCAATCTATTGTCAGGAGTTTCAAAATACTCTGAATTTGGATACGGCATACAGCTGAAGTTACGCAAACTTTTGCCAACATTGGCCAACAATTTCTCAACCTCGGCCAAAGCGAAACTCTGAATTTGATCATCATTGAGCATCAAAGCTACAAATACCGAAAAAATAGTAAATTAAATTCACGATATAAATAAAAAAATCCCTAACATAAATAACAAAAACAAAATTGATTTCACTTATAAGTTACCTGAATGATTTGAAAGTTTTCGTTGGTTATAGAGAACATCATCAGACAAATATTTCCAACAACTTTGCCAAACTACATCAGGGCGTGAAATAGATTCGGAGGTCAACAAACTAACAAACAATAGTCTTAGGGAATGCGCAGATGCCCAAAAAGAAGCCTCCACAATGCCATCAACATACTCTTTATCGTCATCCAACAACCCCAATGCAAAGCAAGCATCCCGAAATGAATCATATTGAACACCATTTACAAATCTAATGTCTTCAAATGATGTAGCTCCCTTGACAATATTCAACAAACACCTCAAGTAATACAGATCACCAGAACCAGGAGCAACATAAAACAGCCTCCCAATAGAAAATCGTTGTTGTCTAGGCTGCCAGTGATCCGTTTTCCAAACAAATTTGGTTGGATATTCACCATAAGTAAGATCTCTACCTTCAGGATATTTCTTATTTGCTTGCATCCATGCCAAAAACTTGCTTTCATGAATTGTTTTACGATTCAAAACATCATCCAAATCCTCAGATTCCTCAAAAATAACATGTTGCTCATTTGGAAGATGAAAACTCAATCTTTCAACAGAAGGATCCTTATATTGAATCTCAAATCCAAGTATTCTCCAAGCAGCTTCACATGACGATATATATCTGCAATCGTAATACAAACTGACTTCATCCAAATTTGGTTCAGCACCCTCGGCACCAGATTGAAAAAAGGATGTTGTCACACGATCATATCCCTTATTTATGTATTTAAATAAATATTTGATAGATTGTGATTGATTGCACCACTCAACATTGATATGACCACGATATTTCATTAGGAGAAACCGATTGTGAGGAACAACGTATCTATTATCTAATGGCACACCATCCTTCAAAACAACACGACCATTATCACTACGTTTGTAAACAGGATAACCATCATCGTCAAACGACGTGGATGCAATATATTTCTTTGGAAAATATTTGGAACATCGACCATTAACCATGCACGGAGACGATTTTCGAATAACACCACATGGCCCATGCATCATGAATTCTTTGACATTATCATAATACAGGGGATCAGTTACTGGATCAGGGAGTTCAGCAGAAATAATCTCATCAATGCGTCGAGGATGAGGTTGTTTGTCCTCATTGCTTAGAAAAAGTAGGATATGAGCATGGAGCAATCCACGCTTCTGAAATTCAACAGTATAGACAACTGCGAGAAAAATTTAAACAACATATTAGTCATCAGAGAAAATAAGAAACGTAATTAAACGATGCAAATATAGAATTATAAAAAATGTAACCAAACCTGCTTTGACAGCACCAAATTTTTTTTTTGTCTTAAGATCTCTTATCATATTATCCAACTTTACTTTAAAAATCCTGCAAACAATATCTGGTCGATGCTCCGACTTCAGCCCCTTGGATTCAACAAATCTAACTATCTCAGGCCACTTAGGATTACATGTAAATGTAATAAACAAATTTGGATACCCAAACCATCTACAAATTGACATGGCATCCTGGTAATTCTGAATCATATAGCGTGCACCACCAACAAAACTGGAAGGCAAGATCACTCGTTTACCATGTTTGGAGCCATCTGTCTCCCCTCGAAGAACAGCCTCAGCCAAACCATTATACATTTCAGCCCGTAGCTTTTTCTGGTTAGATCGAATGAATCTTAGTCGTCCACACTCGATCATCGTATAGGCATCCACGATAAATTGTTGAAATAATCACCGAGAGTACAAAATAATGTTACACTCACCAATTCTCTCATGCAACCGATACGAAAAATATTCTTTTGGGCTAACTTTCTTTCTACGGGTCGAGGAAGAATTTCTACAATTGGAAAAACCAATATCTTCTTTATAACCATCCTCGCCATAAGCGAAAAGAAGTGGATATTGAAGACCAAGATAAGAAGGATGAAGTTCACTAATACGCTGCAGTTGCCTTGATTGAGTCTCAACAATAATATCTCTATCACCCAAGGCTTCATCAAAATCACCCACCACAAGAACAACAACCTCAGAGACAGAAGGTAGGTTATAAGTTCTTCCATCCCTAGTTCTCTTACCGAGCAACCTTAAACTTACATTGGGTTGATTTTCTTGATTAATCTTTTCTTTGACCATTCGGAATGATTGTACCAAAACATTGTTTTCATCCAACATATTCTGAATATCACCAACTATTTCTGAATGAAGATCATTGTCGGCAACACTCCTCCTGAAAAATCGAGATATTATTGAATCAAATAATGACAAAAGTCTTAATTTAATAACTTCAAATTTAAGAGTAGCTCCCAGAAAAACATACCCAACAGACTTTATTCTATTATTGACCTCGTTCTCAGTATCATAGATGTACAATTGAGCAAACTTTGGATCGCAACCATCTGAAGGCAATAAACTACCAATTAAGTGATAATTTTGCCCATGCAATCGAAAGACGGGAGGTGAACGACCTGTGTTGATACTATTATCAACCTTACCTCCCATTGAGGTAAATCCAAACATTGAATTGTAAGAACGAATATTTTTCAAATAGTGGGTACTTTTCAGATCGTTTGAAAACATCAATTGATGTAATAATTCAGGAGGAGATATCATATTAGGAATCTAAATATTCCCATTCATACAACAATGCGAATATTTAGGATTTTTGGCCTTATATGGTTTGCCCAGACGTTCCTCAAACCAAAAGCATGCACCACAATGTGAACAGGTGAACGAAGCGTCACCAATATCCCAAAATTCTGTAAAGAAATAAGGCAGTATAAAATTAAAAACTAAAAAAAATGTAAAAGTACCTTGTACATGTGCAAACATAGTTGGTAGTTAAACTAAATAATTAAAGCGTGGTAAAAATTTGTCCTTATTTGAAGATTGTATATTCATGATTAATAGTACTGCATTTTTTTTAACAACTAAACTACAATATTGCTAATACAATATTGGAATGGATAATTTAAAAGATAATGACTAAATATTCTAAAAATATATAAAAAAAATATTTCAATCAAAACGAGAAAAATACCTTCATTTTTAACCAAACTTGAGCTAGCGATAGTACTCTCATTCGCATCAAGTAAATTACGCTCAACATTATCTATGTTGCTCCGCACTGAAGAACTCTCAACCGTTACATCAACAATACCTACACCAAATATTACATCATTAATACAATTGTTGTAAACAACACATATTTTAAAATTAAAACAAAAAACTACAAAATGACCACAAATTATAAAATGTCGAAACATGAAGTAAATGAATATTGTCTTAGTTAACTGTTATACATACTAAGTTTTAATTTAATAAATGAGATAGGTTTTAACAGTTAAGGAGTAGCCGTGTGTCAATTGCAAATACAAAGCATTTGCTTTATAGAGGACCAACATCGTCTCCTACGCCAAACACAAAATCACACACACACACACACACTCCATCAATCATGCAATGCCGATAGTTTCTAAAAATCACAAATCGGAGTCAAAAATGAAACCGCTAACCAATTGCCGGCACTTAATTGCCCAAACATAATCGCCTATCTGGGGATTTGACAGAAACTCTTCAATTGCCCAAAGACACCAACACCGACAATCGCGCTCAAAATCGATAGACCGGCTACAGAGGTCGAAGATCGGGATTAAAAGAGGGGGCGAAGTGCTATAAAAGTTTCCAATCAACAGCTACAAACTAAAAATAGAATTTCCCAACACCAAAACTGGTGGCCGACGAAGGAGAAGCAAGGGAGAAGGAAGAGCTTCAAACAAATCCAGCAACTAACTAAGACAAAGGTTAATTCCAAGGTTTTGGTGAAAAATCGAAGGATTTTCAATCCAAGGTAAAACAACAATCTAACAAAATTTCATTGTGTGAAAATCAAAGCAAAGAAAATCATAGTTTCATCAGATAAGAATTTGTAATAGAATATTCCTATGATTTTTTTAGATTAAAAAAATTAATTGATATACTTCTAACATTATTCTGTTTTACAGGTAAATAGAAGAGAACAATACATCACCAAAGGAAACATAAAGATTACAATGCCATTACACAACAAATGTATTATCTAAGGCACTGGCGGATCCAGGTGGGGTCGCGCGGGGTCGGCCGACCCCACCGGCGGTCCACCGAACACTGCCGGAAAACATCATCTTCGACCTTCGACCTGGTGCAGTTCCGTCTTCGACCCCGCGGCAGCTTCAACTCAACCCGAAGCCTTCCGCCCATTTCCAAAAAATAAGAGAAACAATACTAATAAGAATAGAGGAAGAGATAAGGGGAGGGGTTGCAGAAATTTGATGTTGGAAAGGATGAAAAAGATGATTGAAATATTTGGGTCTATTTTATGCTTATTTGTTGGGCCACCAAAAAAATGTTTGTAGTTTAATAGGTTGGCTCATTTTGTGGATTAACTAAGAAAAATTATTTTTATAATTTTCGTTTCATCAACTACAATTTTATTATATTTTTTGTTTACTCATTTTTTGAAATTATTATTAAAATATTGGGTAATGAGAATTTTAATGGCTATTGTATATACAAATATTTAGTGACTACTTAAAATATAATGATTTTTAAATAATTATTTATATATTATACTCCCTCCATCGGTTATAATCGAGTCATTTCTTTTTGGCATATGATTTAATGAATTAAATTTTAACGAGTTAAATTAGAGATAGTAAAGTATGAGATAGAGAAAAGTAGAGGAGTGGAAAGAATAAAGTATTTGAGAAAACAAAGTAAGAGGAAAGATTTTTTGCTTTAAGGGAATGACTTACTTATGGTGGGACGTCCCAAAAATGAATGTAGCGTAACTCGTTTATAACGGAGGGAGTATTTTCGACCCCACGGATTATATGTTCTGGATCCGCCATTGATCTAAGGTATATACAACTTACCTGATTGATTAATTGGGGTTTCATAAGCAATAGAACCTTTTATTGTATAATAGATTTCTTCAATTTCTTCATTTGATTAAGTTGTACAATAATGTACATAAAACATCATTAAAACATCATAAAACAGTAGCTACAACATGGAACATCAAAACACTAACCAAAATGTGAAAAATATAGTGTATGTGGTTGTAGAATTAGGAGCATTACTAATTGAGAAACAAATTTTTGGTACAACTATTGATCTTATGTCTGGAGTTCTTTAATTTGGTATTGTGATGGTTTTGATAGGAAACTTCATTAAGTTATGTGTTTCTCTTAATTATCTATCAATTTCATCTTAAATGTATTTCATAATGTGATAGATTCATTAAGGGCCTTTAAAAACTAAACAAAATAGTTATTTCTGCTAAACTATTATAGAGAATACATAAAAGATGAAAGATAAAAGTCTACTTTTACTAATATGGAATCCTAAAACTACTACTGGCTTCAATTATTAACATAGCATAATAAGGGCAAATGAAAAGGTAGAGTTTAAAAGACAAAACTAAAATGAAGGGAATAAAAACACACCTAGTTTAATGTTCACTCATCTCTTCTTCAACAGTAATGTGTAATTGGATATTTAAAAACACAATTACAGTTCCCTTTGAGAAGAAACCTGCAGCAGCAAAGGTTAAAGAAGAAAAATATGAACCTAACGAATTCCTGAACCAATGCTGATACAAATGAGGACATAGGTGATATAGCTTTATCTCCTTAGGAAAACACAAGTACCAATAAAACTTTCAAGCTTCACCAACTTTTGAGACTCTACAAATATGCTACAACACATTAAATTTTCAACCATAAAAAGTTAATGAACATAACAATTAATGAAAACAAATTACAAAAAGTACACATATATTGTTACAATTATAAGATAATTATTTTGATGATATTAGGAGTCAGTTAAATTCTTACAGAAAGAGATACAATCAAATTCCAAATTTGTGATATTCAAATTTTTAGGATGAGATATTTATTATTAGCTATAAATAAAGATAATGCTGCTAATATGTGATATTCAAATTTTTAGGAAGAGATATTTATTATTAGCTATAAATAAAGATAATGCTGCCAAAAAAAAATTACATGTAGTTAAGCTAGAAGAAAACTCGGTATTATTGCCATGATTCTTATATTGAATCATGTAGTTTGAAATGTTGGATATAATTTGATTTAGTCTCAAACTATATAAATGAATAAATTTGTAGTTTGAAATGTTGGATATAATAAGAGATATTGAAGAAAACTCGGTATTATTGCCATGTAGTTTGAAATGTTGGATATAATTTGATTTAGTCTCAAACTATATAAATGAATAAATTTGTATATAAGATAAATTATATTTATTTAATACATATATTCTTTCATGACAGGAAGAAGTATGGTGGATTTAGAGTACAAAAACCATGTATTACTTCACACAAAGTCAGAAAGGTACTTTCTTTACCAAGTCCTCCGTTACTTTATTACTCCCCCTGTCCCGCTTTAGCAGTCCCATTGACTTTTCTGCACTCGTTTTGTAAAAATGATAATAAATAGTTAAAGTGGAGAAATAATAAAGTAAAAAAGAGAATAATATAGAGAAGAGTCTTATCTATATTATTCTCTTTTTTACTTTATTATTTCTCCACTTTAACTATTTATTATCATTTTTACAAAACAAGTGCAGAAAAGTCAATGGGACTGCTAAAGCGGGACGGAGGGAGTACTTATTAGTTATTAGTTATAGTTCTAAATTATGACATGATTTTCTATCATTCTATACGAGATTATATTTTAGACTTGAACATGCTTATATACAATTTAAAAAAGACATTTACTACTTTAAAAATTTAAGAAAAGATGTCAGTAACGAATAACTTTAGGTGATATATATTATATTAAATGTTATATGTCTAGAAAGCATGACTAATAACTATTAGAAGTAAAATATAACTGAAATAGTAATAAAATCTCATAAACTTCAATATGATAATAAATCATTAGAAATAGCCATCCAACAATGCAAATGGAAAAAATCAAACATACAAAAGCTATAAGCATAACACAATAGTTTCAACATTCAACTAATCAGAACCACTGTCTTCCTTCTTCTTCTTCTTCAACATATCACCAAAGGAATCTTCACAACTATCAAAATCCAGCTCCAAACATCTTTTAATTGAGCTTTCAGCATTGCATTCAAGACTACTCTCCTTAGTTATAATTGATAGATCAGGAGTGACAAATGCTTTATCAGAAATCTGTAAAAAGGATAATGATCAGTGACAAATAATTAATTCATTAAATAAGATAAAACACAATAATCAAAGTAAATACCTCAGCAAGGTCTGATTCAAACAATAGGTCCGACAGCTTTAACTCAGGGGAAGCAGACTGTGAATCCAAACTTTTATTGTGCTAAAATACGCACGTATAATATTATCGGGCCTAATGATTTGGGCTTCAAAATATAAAATTAGCCCATGTAGGCCCATTTATTAACTTTTAATGGAGGATTGTATATTTCAGTAATATGATCCATTTTAGAAAATTTCTGAACACTATAATTTGTTACATTGTTTTAAATTATAGCATATGAATTATTTTTTGTTCAAATATTTAAAATAGTAGAACTGATTTACGATTACTATCTCATTTGAAATTTATAAATATATTTTTGAAGTATCATCTCGTTTTGGGCATGAAAAGTCAATACAGACCATGAGTATCAATTCGTCTAGAGTTTGGCGACTGCTTATGACCTGTGAACATCGTCTCATTTGAATTTTGAAAGATAAGACTTATGAGCATCACCTTGTTGACTAGGATTCTTATATTCATAGTCATCCCAAACAGTGGCGGATCCAGAAATATTTTTCGGAGGGGGCGGAATTTTGTTCTTTAAAACGTTGTTTGCCGTCTTCTCGTACATATAAACGACAACATCACCCATAATTATTATCATATTTTCTTACTATATTTGATATATTCGATAGACTAAAGTTTAAAATTGATTTCATATATTTTGCTCAAAAGAACTTTATAGTCATACATATTTTGTGTCTTAGCTTTGGTTCCAAATATTTACGGTTCTATCAAATATTAATAATGGACAAAAAGGTTGCTAAAGTTTTCATTTGAAAACTAACTTGGTATAAAATTTCTGTAAAATATCACTTACATTAAACTAGTTTATAAAATTGTTACAAAAGTATAACTTTACCGGAGTAATTTAAAGTTATATAAAGTTTAAAGTTATAATCAACTAAAATATGTTTAATACATGCCCATAATAATATTTATTGTGTAAATTTCATTTGTTATTTAAGAATTGAAGTAATAAAATTTCTAGCAATAAGTCCGGTAATTATATTTATGACTAACTGTCTTGAGAAGTGGAGTCTATTAATAAATAACTATAACTGCAGTCCACAAATTTCTCAAAATTTCCCAATAATTAGGCCCAACCCACTGTTCGTCTTCTTAACTCAATCTCTGCGCTTAAAATCTCCATTTCCGGCAATAAACCATTATCTTCATATTCCAATAACTTTATTATCTCAAATCATCTTCTGATATTGGATCGATCCCCACTGCCGCTCAGTTAACAAGTCTTCTTTCTCTCTCAATTTTTTCCTGCGGAGGGGGCGAACATGGCTTTTTCCGGTAAAACCTTGGTATAATTCAACCTTCACGGCCGCCGGGGGAGGGGCGACCGCCCCCTCCTGCCCCCCCGGATCCGCCACTGATCCCAAACATGATTAAAACTTATTTATTACTCCCTCCGTCCCGCTTTAGGAGTCCCGGTTGAGTCGGGCGCATGTTTTAAGAAAAAAGTGTTTAAGTGTGTAATAAATAAATATTGTAGTGGATGTTGGGACCCACTTTTAATTGAGTGTCCAATAAATAAGTGTTTTAGTGGATGTTGGGATCCACTTTTAACACTTTTTTATTAGTTGTAGTGGATGTTGGGACCCACTTTAACACTTTGTAGGCATTTTTTATTAATTTATCTCAACCGGGACTCCTAAAGCGGGACGGAGGGAGTATATGTCTTGATCCTATAAAATCTATGTGTTGTATTCACCATAACTTCTATTAGGACGTGATTTAACTTTTGCGTTCTTCGTATAGTTAGTTAACTTAGTTAGGCAATAATGCTTGAGTAATTCAGTTCTTGTTCACAACACACTATAATTTTATAGTATACCAAGAATCAATCTCAATACAACATGCTGTCAAACCCATTAAAGGAGTAACTATTGCGTTTACCAGTATAGTTAGTTAGACAATAATGTTTGAGTAACTAAGTTCTTGTTTACAGCATAATTTTCCAATACCAAATCAATGTCAATACAATATTGCTCCACTACTAGTTTGTACATAAGCAAAATATAAACCAATGAGACTTTATCAACATTTTTTCTACATTCATCGCTGCACAAAAGTCGAGGTACGTACATATTCGGGAAAACGTTACATGCTCAAGCTACACAAAGGGCCACAAGACCTAGCCAGCATCATATTTCCTAATTCATTAACAAGATTCAAGTTTCTTTGCAAAAGTAAGAAACTAAGATTCAAGCAGTCAAGATTCACAACTACACCACCAAGCTAAGCTCCAAACTCCTACTCCCTCTTTCTCTTTCTCTTTCTCTTTCCTTCTAGCAACTGTGACATCTTACAACTTAAGCTGTGAATGATCATGGGCTGAGTGAGCAGCAGAGGCTGGGTAAGGTAGCGACAATCCCAACCATCACGAAGAACATCAGTCATAACAGGTATGTAAGCACCGTAAAAGCAGAATAGCATGATGTAGATCTGAGAGATGGGTCTGGCCATCTCCAGCAGCATGTATACAGCTTCAGACAGCAACACGAGCCCCACAGTGTTGGGCGAGGGGTCACAGGCCACGAAGACCATCCAACAGATGCTGAGGAGAAGCGCATCCCTCAGCCCTGTACCCTCAGTATCACGGGGCCTGCATGCATATCCTGCGAGATAAGCGCCAGCTGCAGCAGTGCAGCTAACAAGCATCACAACCAGCTGAACACGGCTCGTATCGCCAATGGCTGGCCAGTCGTCCCGCCCTAGGAAAAGGGGGCAAAGGAAGCTGCAGGTGCAGCCTATGATGGCCCAGAATATCGCCACAAACTTCTCCATCACAGAATCTGGCACAATATCGCAGTAGATTTAGCATCATTCTGCATATGTCAATACTCAACTTGGAAACTAGATTTAGCATAATATCAGTCATGCATCATTCTACCAATGTCAATACTCAACTTGGAAACTAGATTTAGCCAAATACAGTCATTCAACATTTGGAAAATGTTAATACTCAACTTGGAAACTAGATATAGCAAAATATTAGTCATTCAACAATCTGCAAAAATTAATACTCAACTTGGAAACAAGATATAGCAAAATATCAGTCATCCATCATTCTGCAAATATCAATACTCAACTTAGAAACTAGATTCAGCAAATATACAAGTCATCCACCATGTTGCAAATGTCAATACTCAACTTGGAAACAAGATTTAGCAAAATCAGTCATTCAACATTTGGAAAATGCTAATACTCAACTTGGAAACTTGATATAGCAAAGTATTAGTCATTCAACAATCTGCAAAAGTTAATACTCAACTTGGACGAAACTAGATATAGCAAAATATCAGTCATCCATCATTCTGCAAATATCAATACTCAACTTAGAAACTAGATTAAACAAAATACAAGCCATCTATCATTTTTCAAATGTCAATACTCAACTTGGAAGCTAGTTTTAGCAAAAATACCAGTCATTCATCATTCTGTATATGTTATAATCCTCAACTTAGAAACTAGATTAAACAAAATACAAGTCATCTATCATTTTGCAAATGTCAATACTCAACTTGGAAACTAGTTTTTAGCAAAATACCAGTCATTCATCATTCTGTAAATGTTATAATCCTCAACTTGGAAACTAGATTTAGCAAAATACCAACATTCTGCACATGTTAATACTCAACTTGGAAACTAGATTTTGCAAAATACCAACATTCTGCACATGTTAATATTCAACTTGGAAACTAGGTTTAGCAAAATACCAGCCATTCAACATTCTGAAGATGTCAAAACACAACCAAAACTCTTCCCTTCATGCTGATTTACCATACCAAAAGATTAACATAAAATTAACGAAAATTTTATACATTACAGCTTATACAGAGCAAAAGGCACTCAAAACAGCTTTGAATTTCAAACGCATCAGTTCGAATCAACAGTTGAAATCCTACGCCTCTTTTACCCAAACAACATCACAACATAATCGCGACAGATTAAAAGTTTATACCGCTAAAAACGTGTAATTTCTAAGTTTCCACGGTTGAGAAATTGAAATGTAGCTGTTGAAGGAGATTTACCTAGCAGATGCGAGTCAGAGACTCTCGAATTTCGGCGGCGAACGGCGGTGCGGTGGCGGAGGAAGGGTTTGCTCTTTGCTCAATTTGATCGTGAATTCGCGGGAGATTTGTGTAACTGTTCATTGTTTGTGATCATATAATTAATTTTATTGGGCCTAAAAGTTGGGCTTTAAAATATCGTAGTTAATCCATATTAAAGGCCCATTTTAACCCTAAGTATTTTAATTCATATAGATATTGTGTATTTAAAAATATTAGTTAATCCATATTAAAGGCCCATTTTAACCCTAAGTATTTTAATTCATATAGATATTGTGTATTTAACATTATGAATACTTAGTATAAATATTGACTCGACTAAATTATTTCCATACAATGAACATATATTTTATTTTTAAATTGTTCTATAGTTATAGCATATGAAACATTTTTTCTATAAATATTTGAAATAATAAATCTGAGGGAAGTGATCAATTGCTAACTTATCATTTAATTGCTAACTACAACTAATTTAAAGCCATATGATTTTAGAAAACGTGTGGTCTACAATTTGTCACGTGTAATTTTCGTTTTTATTAATTAAATCGAAAAAGATATAAAAAAACTCCAAATTAAGGTTTTGGATGAAAATGTCAATATAGTGTTTCGAAAATATCAACACAATGCTTTGAGAATGTCAACACAATTTAGGGTTGACATTGTATATGCTTTATATTGACATATTATCTTAACTGCATTGACATTAACCTGTGTACATCAATACAAAAAATTTAGATTTTTTTTACAAATTTTGACGTCGGAACATATGCACGTAGTATATCGTTGAAATCCTTATAAAATTATCTTTAATTTGATATATGTTATATGAATTTAAAGTTTTGGGATTTCTTTTAAAAGTTAGTTATAACTAACTTGACATTAATACCCCTATTGATATTTTTTGGAATTAATCATATGACCTTATTGACGTTTTTTATTGATCGTATTGACATTTGGTAGTTGGTGATCTAAGCCTTTAATTTGAATATCTAATGGCTATTATTAAGTTATAGTTAGCAATTAAACATTGAATTAACAATATAACACTCCCCCTATAATATAACTGATATATGAGTATTATCTCATAAGCTTGTAAAATAGTTTTTGAAAAAAACATATCTGACTCGAATCTGAAAAATTAAAATCAAGTGATGAGTACTACTTTTTGAACCCACTAGTATAATTTATGTATTGTATTAGTCATAACCTCGTACTTTAAATATTATAGCTTCTATCAAGCTTATTTAAAATTGAAACTATATAATGTTTTCTTAAAAATACTTGTTTTTATAACTCAATAGTACTTGAATTTTAGTTTATAACGTTATTGCATGTTAATTTGATATACGTATTTCAAATTGATGACATTGTTAAGTTATTAGCTAATTTGTTAAGAAAAATGATTAAATTTTTTTTACTCAAAATATATTTTGTGAAGAAATTTCTAAAAATGTGAAAATGCCAAAATTTAACACTACTAATTTTTAATGACTAATTTGCCCTTTGCAAATAAAATATCATTTGATGGTTTATTATATCTCTATCAAGCTTTAATAATTCTTAAATTGCTGTCAATATTCCATGATCATTCTTTTCGGCTCTCGCCCAAAATCTTTTCTTTTCTTGTTTGAGGAAAAAAATTGTGAATACACAGCTCTTTACTGACAAATCTGCTCCACATTTTCTTGAAATTTTTCACCTTTAATCAGCACAAAAACACTGCTTTTCTATCCGAATTTAGCAGCCATTTCTGAGGCGTTTTCGCCCGGGACCATCAATTCATCAGTATCTACTTTCTAATTGTAGTTTGAAATCTTAATTACTGAGCCATCAATCTCATTTATTCGGCAGAATCGGCGCAGATGCGTTTGTTTCACAGTGTTTTGATGTTGAAAAGGAAAATTTATGTGGGATTGAAAATTTGATTTGTGGAAAGAGAGGAAAGAATTTGGGTGTTGAGGTTTTTGATGGAGAGGACTGATGGTGGGGATGATCAGGCTTCTGGATGGATGCAAGTGAAAAAGGTTTGTTTTTTTGGTTTATTTTGGGGGTTGAGTGATGAATTGTGTTTTGATATGGTATGGATGAAAATTGAATTTAATCGTCTCTAATCATTTGTGTGTTTGGGCAGGAATTTTTTGGTGATTAATGTGTTTAAATGTTGTTTTTTAGTGAAAAAGAATGAATTTTTAGTGTAGTGGTTGTTTGATGCTTCATTTCATAGAGCTGTTGGAGTGGTAATGCTGATGATGGATCTGTTATGTTGCTCGAGCTTTGTATTATGAGCGTTATCCGGCTACGTGGTTGTGGGATGGAACTAGAAAGTTCATGACATTTGATTCTCAAAATATTTTATGGGCATGGTTTGAAAAGGTCGAAAAGTTGATGATTCCCCTTGTCCGAACCCGCTTATATCTATGCTTTCTATGTTGTAATCGTTGATGACCTTGAATAATGAATTGTGTTTTCATATGATATGGATGGAAATTGAATTTAACTGTCTCTTTTGAATTATATATGTGGGCAGGCATTTTCTTGGTGGTTAATGTGTTTCGATGTTTATTAGTGTAGTAGTAGTTGATTGATGCTCCATTTCATAGAGCTGCTGAAGTGGTAATGCCGAAAAGCATAATCCGTTGCCTGTTTGTGATGTATGGATTGTTTTTCTCTTTGGTTATGTTGCTCGAACTTTGGATTATGTGTACTATCCGACCACATGGTTTTGGGATAGAACTACAAAGTTCGTGACATTTCCTTTTTCTATATTTTCTGGTAAGCATTTAAGGACCTTTAAGTTACTTTCGGGGTAATGGCCATGGGTAGGAAACTAGGATATGATTTCCATTTTTATCTTTCGATTGAGGTGATCATTTTATTTTTCAGAAACACAGAAGCAATTTGAAGTTCTCATTACATGGTTGGGTTGAAGGGCTGTCTGGAAAACAGAGGTTTAGCAAGCCAAATAATCAAATATCAATTGCTAAAAAATCGGAGAGTAGCTCAAGTGCAACGAACCAAAGAGATAATAAAGGTAAAGATTGTGCTGTGCGTGATCGTGAGCGTGACAGCAGCAAGGCTACAGAGCCCGCTTCTATCTCTACTGATGATGGGGCAGTTCAACGTTGCCTTGATGGTGACAGCGTTAATGCTACCAAACACACCTCGAGTTCTAATGGGAATGTGGCAATTAATCATTACCTTGACAAACGTGTTGTCAGTCAAAGCAATGAAGATTTAGGTTCTTCTCATTTGGCCGCTAAAAGTAATGCAGATCCTAGTCATAAAGTAGTCGTCAGTCAAGGAAGTACCCACAAAGATAATGTCCTTCCACAAATAAAATGGGGGGATTTGGATGAGAGAACTCTCAAACACTACGGAAAAGCTTCCGGAGCTGAATTTGAGTCTGTGGGAGTCAAAAATAGCAATTTGGTCTCTGTGAAGGTTGATGATACTTCTGAGTGTCTTCCCTGCATCGTTCCAGTTGATCCCGATGAGACGAAATCTGATAGGGATCATTGTCTTCCAGAACCCCATTCTTCATCTCTGAGGACTGTATCTGTTGAAGAAACTGATAAGGAGGTGAATGAAGTATCTTCAGAAGACGTTAAAGATCAAATTACTAGTGAGAGAATAGTTGGTCAGAGTACTTCTATTTCGGGCTCTAATTTCGAACACGAGCATGTCAAGCCAGATAATGAGGTGCCCTGCAGTTCATCTGGAGAAAACGGTGCCTGCAGAGACAACAAAGAGACAGAAAGGGCCAAATCAGCTAATGTTTCAGTTGCGCATCTTTTGGATTCGGCTACAAGTAGTCGGACAATTGATGAAGCTAAAAGTGAAGAATCTATATTGGCAGTTCCAATTGAAGAATCGAGCAATAAAAAAAGTGAAGCAAACTCTGATGGTCTTCTAGATGCCCAGAATGCAGATGCTGTTGCTTCAGTCGAGGTGGGTGAAAGCAAAGAAAGATTCAGAGAACGTCTTTGGTGCTTTCTCTTTGAAAACCTCAATAGGGCTGTAGATGAGCTCTATCTTCTCTGTGAACTTGAATGCGATCTTGAGCAAATGAAAGAAGCTAGTCTTGTTCTTGAAGAAGCTGCATTAGACTTTAGAGAATTAAATAGCAGAGTAGAAACTTTTGAGAAATCAAAAAGATCCTCGTCTCATGGGGCTGATGGGAGTCCATTGGTTTTGCAGTCCGATCATCGCAGACCACATGCCCTCTCATGGGAGGTTAGCATTCGTGCTCTTTTCAATTCGTGTCATTTAGGTTTCCCCTTCTTTTGTTTGAATGCATTTACTCATAACGCTAGTAATTGAGCAACAAACAATGAATAAATTGGTTAGAGAAATATGTAGTCTATTAGATTCTCAAACAAAGCAATGATAGTATTAGTACTCTTGTAATTTCATTTTATAGTTCTTGTGGAATATATTTATGTCATACGAGATTTTATAACTGACAATGATGCTTATAAAAGTGTTTAAAATATGATGAATCTATGTGTTCATTCCCATAGGGTTTGTCTAACTCTTCAATTTCATTGACATCAATTTCTGCAGACTTCTTAGTATATATTTGTTTTATCTGATGACAGGTCCGTCGAATGACTACTTCACCACACAGGGCAGAAATTTTGTCTTCATCTCTTGAAGCTTTCCGCAAAATACAGCGAGAGAGAACAAGTGAACGTTCCCACAACTCTATGAATCCGGGGTCTGATTGTCAGAGTTGTAACTTAGGAACAAGGGATATTGTGGACTTGGAGAAGTACATTAAAAAAGATGATTTGGTGAGTGGCTCTAAAGAATCAACAGTGAAGGTGGCCGACAACATGACTGGTGTATCAGTTACAGCTCAGCATCTAAATAAAGAAAAGAAAAACCACGATTCAAAGCCAGGTTCTGGGGCATTGAAATTACATCAAAAAGAAGGTTCTATTCCCTACGTTAATGGAAAGAGCAAAACTCCAACAGAGAACAACACTGCTGAGAAAAATATGAAGTTGGCTGATCCGTTGAGAAGACCTGTTCCTGAAAGAGAAAGGGAGAAGAGAAATGGATTTTCAGGGAAGTCCATGGATGCTTGGAAAGAGAAGAGAAATTGGGAGGACATACTTGCGATCCCACATCGTGTGTCTTCCCGCTTCTCATATTCACCTGGCTTAAGCAGGAAAAGCACTGAGCGGGTTCGTGTTCTGCATGATAAACTTATGTCTCCTGAGAAAAAGAAAAAATCTGCTCTTGATCTAAAAAAAGATGCTGAAGAGAAACATGCTCGTGCCACCAGAATCAGAGCTCAACTTGAGCACGAGAGAGTGCAAAGGCTTCAACGTACATCGGAGAAACTGAGCCGTGTAAGTGAATGGCAAACTGTGCGCAGCAATAAGTTGCGAGAGTCAATGTATGCTCGCCATCAACGTAGTGAATCCAGACATGAAGCTTATATAGCTCAGGTTGTGAGAAGAGCTGGCGATGAGACCAGTAAAGTTAATGAGGTACGTTTTATCACCTCACTGAATGAAGAGAATAAAAAGCACATATTGCGCAAGAAGCTTCATGATTCCGAGTTGAGGAGAGCAGAGAAGCTTCAGGTAATAAAAACTAAACAGAAAGAGGACATGGCCAGGGAAGAGGCTGTTTTGGAACGTAAAAGGATCATCGAAGCTGAGAAGTTGCAGCGCCTTGCAGAAACTCAGCGAAGAAAGGAAGAGGCTCAAGTTAGAAGGGAAGAAGAGAGGAAAGCCTCAAGCGCTGCTCGTGAAGCCAAGGCTATAGAACACATGAGGAGGAAAGAGATCCGAGCCAAAGCGCGGCAGGAGGAAGCTGAACTCTTGGCTCAGAAATTAGCTGAAAGACTCAGTGAAAGCGAACAGAGGCGGAAATTTTATCTAGAACAAATTCGAGAAAGAGCATCTATGGATTTTAGGGACCAGTCTTCGCCTTTACTGAGACGGTTTGCAAGTAAAGAAGGCCAAGCCCAAGTTCGGTCAGCTGCTTACAGCAATGGAGATGATAATCTTACCAATGATAGTAGTTTCCCATCTGGTACTAGTATTGTAAATGGTGAGGCGTTGCAACACTCGCTAAAGAAGAGAATTAAAAAAATACGTCAAAGGCTAATGTCTCTAAAACATGAATTTCCCGAGCCTTCAGCTGCACTTGAAAGTTGTAGTCTTGGTTATAGGACTGCTGTTGGAACTGCAAGGAGAAAAGTCGGTAGGTGGCTTCAGGATTTGCAAAAGCTTCGCCAAGCAAGAAAAGATGGTGCTGCTAATTTTGGACTGATAACTGCTGAAATTATCAAGGTATTGACTCTCACTCGAAGTACTTAGTTGACTATTTTTTCCTGATTTATGTGTTTCTTTATTATGTAGTTATCAATTACTCTTGAGTCCTTGACACACTTGTATTCCCTTTTTGGTTTTCAATTATAGTATCTGGAGGGAAAGGATGCTGAATTGCAGGCTTCTCGACAAGCCGGCCTGCTTGATTTTATTGCTTCCGCCCTTCCTGCTTCTCACACGTCCAAACCCGAAGCTTGCCAGGTTACTATATATCTTTTAAGGCTTTTGAAGGTAGTGCTGGCAACGCCGGCAAACAAATGCTATTTTCTTGTCCAGAATCTTTTGCCCCCACTTATTCCAATGTTGGCAACCGCCCTTGAGAACTATATCAAGATGGCGGCATCATCAAATCTTCCTGGTCCAACTAATATCGTGTCAAGTAAAGTGTTGAATGGAAATTTGGAGTCAATTTCTGAAATTGTGGATGGTTTCCTGTGGACTATTGCAGCAATTGTTGATCATGTTAGCTGTAACGAGTACCAACTGCAGATGCAGGATGGTTTGATAGAGCTTGTTATTGCATACCAAATTATTCACCGGTTAAGAGATCTTTTTGCGCTTTATGATAGACCTCAGGTGGAAGGTTCTCCTTTCCCTTCATCTATTCTCCTAGGTATTAATTTATTGACAGTTCTGACTTCAAAATTCAAAGGGTCATACTCGATAGACTGGGATTCTTTTCCAAATGATATAATGCAAGGAAATAAACTCGGGGAGAGAGAATTTTCTGGGCCAGCTGATTTACAACATGAATCTAGTATGGATGTCACACCCTCTTTGCCAACTGGCGATTTACCGGCAGATTCTCTGGATGTGCCAGAGGGTAAAAAAGATGGATGTTCAAATATTGAGGTGACCGATAGTCAAGTTCCTGAATGTGATACCTCTCTTGATGTTGATCGCGTTGCTTCTAAAGATGCCATGGATGATTCAGCTGGACCTCTGGTAGATAAGTATCAGTGTGAGGACAGCAATAAATGTGTAGGTAACAGTGCTGAGCTAAAAAATAGAAACGGCCCCGAAGCAAAGCAGCCTGCTGTGTTTCTTCTTGCGGCAATGTCCGAGACTGGCTTAGTATGTCTTCCTTCCATGTTAACAGCAGTGCTATTGCAGGGAAATAACCGATTATCTCCTGAACAGGTTGGTGAACGTCAACATTTCCACACAATAATCTTATTATGCACCGTATTTTTTTCTTGTTTGTTGTGAGCTGTTAGTAATTCGATCTGAATATTTGAAATCATGCTCAGCAATGGAAGAATCCAGCTTTAATTCGATTATGAATATTAGCGAATTTGAACTTAATTTTTAGGTTCTGCTCTTTATGTAGATAGTATATCTTACTTGTTGTGTGTGTGAGTGAACGTGCTAAAGCCTCAAGCACTGTTTCGTCATGAATAATTTTTTGAACCATTTTCAGAGCTCGTACGTGCTTCCATCTAATTTTGAGGAAGTAGCGACTGGAGTTCTGAAGGTCTTGAACAATCTGGCTCTGATAGATATATCTTTCATCCAGAAAATGCTGGTAAGTCCCAACTCCGAAGTCCACCCCAACCCCCTTCCTCCATTTTTTCAGTCCAAAGTTGATTTTCTCCTCCGAAATATATTTCAGGCTCAACCAGATCTTAAAATGGAGTTCTTTCACTTGATGAGTTTTATTCTTTCTCATTGCACAAGCAACTGGGGAGTCGCCAATGATAAGGTAATTGTACATTTTCCTTTTTGTTTTCTTGAATTGGAAGCCAATCTAAATGCTATTATAATTTCATTTGATGTTAATGTATTACTATCTTTCATAAATACTCAGTTGAGGGGTAATAATATAACTTTGTATTAATCTATTACTCATTCTGTCCTATGTTAAGTGAGCCGTTTCTTTTCTGCACGGGATTTAAGAAAGTTTTATTTGGTGAATATAGTGGATATAGAATAAAGCAGATGAGTGAAGAGGCCAAAAGAGTTGATTTTTGCAAAAAAAAAAAAAGAAATGACTTGTTTAACTCAGGACATCCCGTAAAGGAATACGACTCAATTAACTTGGGAATAAAGGAGTACTTAATATCTATTGATTTTCTTAAAGAAAACTGTTGTATACTGGAATTAGCAGATTGGAACCCTCTTGCTGGAATCTTTGGCACTTCTTGGTTATTTTGCGTTATTCCACTCCGAAAATCAAGCCGTCCTACGCTGGGGAAAGAGTCCTACGATTCTTCACAAGGTGAGGAATCGACTTGCTTGACATCTCAAACATTACCTCTGATTTAACGTCGGAGAGTCTAACTACGCTTCGTAATCAACAGGTTTGCGATTTGCCCTTCGTGTTCTTCAGCGATCCGGAGCTGATGCCTGCTTTAGCCGGCACATTAGTAGCTGCCTCATACGGATGTGAACAGAACAAGGCCGTTATTCAGCAGGAGCTCAGTATGGACATGCTCCTCCCGTCACTCAAGTCGTGCAAAAGCAATTCAAACCAGTGTGGCCCGTTGTCAGCCGAGGATGCTGGTGAACTTCTGAGTCGGACCGGTGTTGAAAGAAAAGCTCAAGCTGACACATCTCAGAAATCCAACCGGAGCAATCCAAGAAATGCTCGTCTCGTTCCCCAGAGAGGCGGTGGTGGTGTTAACACGAGAGGTCTGAAGTCGAGAAACATTAGAGACAGCAAACTGGTGAAGGTTAGTGAAGAAATGCAGACGGGTGCTGCTCAATCTGCTTCGGAAACTTCCACGTTGATGCTGCACTCGAGGTTCCCGGTAAGCTTCGTCGGGAAAGCAGAAGAGTTTTTTACAGCAGAGGTTAATACAAGCAACGGTGAATTAGTTTGAGGTGAATACTTTTCTTTCTAGTCTGAATACATAATATATTTATAATAGTATACACAGCTTTAATGTCTCTTAGGAAAGATAGATTTTTTATATCCAAAAACAGAGAAATGAGAATTATATTATACTACCTGGTTTCAGAAATGACTTGAATAGTAAATAAAAGGAAGGGGAATTTGTTATTCAATAGTGTCTTAAATAAGTCTCCTTATTTGTCACTTTTTGACTTTTTGTCACTTTTTTATTCATTATACAAACATTTTATTTCTATTCAGATTTCAGAAGCTAGTAGTTCAATTTTTATTGCAATAGTAATTTTTTTGATCATCTGTAATTTCATTCCAATCTTTCTACTTCAATAAAACATTTAAGAATATTCACAAACGTCTCTAATTAATTTCTTCAAAAGTGTGATTTGGCATCTGGTAATAATCTCTCTTTCTCAATATATAAACAAACACTAATGTTTACTACTCCTTTTGTCCCAAGTTAATTGATATTAAAAAAAAAAGTTAATTGATATACAAAGTACATTTATTTTCAACATGAAATCTAAGTATAATGAAATTACGTGAAAGAGAATAGAATAGATAAATGAAGAGCGATAAAAGTATAAAAGAGATTAGGAGTTTATTTTTGCCGAAAGATGAATTGACTAATTTAGTTTTGGACGTTCCAAAAATAAATACGAATAGATTTACTTGGAACGGAGGGAGCATTAGCATAACATTTTCCAAATCCCCAAAAATACTCAAGCAAACATCCTTAAATATTCTTGATCTTGAGAGCTGTAGTTTGTAAATGAAGTGAAGCAAATGAGAACTCATTTTGAATTTCCCGTGTGAGAAACAAATGATTAGAGACTAGAGAGACATCGAAATTTACATTAAGCAATCTTATGCTCGTAATGTCATGAAAATTATGACTAAAGAGCGATAGAGACTCGATATGGTACAATATTCCCTCCACGCGATCCGTTCTTGTTTCCAGTGGATGAACGCCAGGGTAGTTTCAAGAGACTGTCTCAAGCCCGAACTCATTCTTGACAGCCTTTCTCAAGCGAATGGATTTTCCAGTGGTCAAGTGTCAACTTTTCTCGCAGTGAACGACTATTTTGCCATCACCACTGCTGCAGAGAATATGTTCTGACGAAGATTGACCAACCACTTCTGGTTGTTGATTTTGCTCGTTCAACCCGTTGATGTTTGGTCCCGAATATGCACTCCCGGGAATGTCAATTAGTAAATCGTCATCCACAATGTTACTTCCGGACTGTTGATCACATTTCTGAAGGCACAAACGCAACGTAACTTAGACAATACTCACCAAAATATCAATGTAGCATACTGAGTGTGTTGAATTAAGATGACATTTAGCAACATAGTATTTCTGATGACAGAGATATCACATGGTGCATTTCTTAAAATTGCTGAACCTGATTGATGCGAGATGAATGTTTAAACAAGAAGCGAGATGAATGTTTAAATTGACCGAATATAGTGTGTATCAACTGCGGTGGGGAGATTCAGAGTTCAAGTAACCGCTAACCAGCAGATAAGCATTTCATTTGATTCATGATGGAGTAAGGAACAGCTAGTCGATCTATTTGGTGGGGTTGGGGATGGGGGGAAGAGACAGACAGAGATTCCAGTAAGAACTACAGCACCTTTAGTATGTCTGTCCGATTTTCACTATTTATGAGGTCACTCATCGTCACTTTGAGTTGTTTCTTAGCTTTTTTCCGAGCAATACGCCGTTCAGCACATTGTGCAGAGGTTACATCAGCATGACAAGCAATACAGAGGGTCCTCAGGTTTTCCAGCTTGCACTCGCCTATAAAGTTCAAGTATGGAATTCTTTAGAGCAAAGCATCATATATCCACGAGTATGATATGGTCTGCATTTTTTAAAGTTGCGGGATTGACCAGAATTTGACCAAACTTGATGGTCTTTTTGGTTAATTTGCCATTTTTTTAATTGTGTGTGTGTGGGGGGGTGGGGGGGGGGGGGGGGGAGTAGGAATCTCACACACCTCCTCCTTTATACACGGGTATGATATGGTCTGCATGCCAAGCATTGCCTTCGGAAGGGTCCTGAACAAGCTTGGCTAGCCTGCAACATGCCAAACAAAAAAGGAATAAGGCATAAATGTGCATTCCGAAGAAAATTGCTATTTTCAAGTGAGTAGGCAAGCTTGTCCTTGAGATAAGAGTTTAACCAACACTTTTTGAAAGCATTTAGATCTGATTACGACATACATTTTCTTGTGTGTTGCAATATTCGGAGCCACATTTTTAATGTATGCTTCCCGCTTCTCAACTGACAGAACTCTCAAGTGTTTCACAAGTCGATGACAGTCAAGTTGGCAGTTTGTGCAAATGCCATGTTCGATTTGGAAAAGGCCCTGCAAGTTGATTACGATAAAATGAGAATAACGAAACACCTGATACAAATATACAGGTTCATCTGTAGGAAATCTGAGTTCAAACCTGACGAAGGAATCTATTGCTAGTTCGTGAGCGATATTCTTCAAAGCAGCCCAAACCACAGAAAAGATCCTCAAAGAATTGGGGCAACTTGGCTTCATTTCCCCTGCCACCGAAGAAGCCATCAATAAGTTGCTTCATATATCACCAGGAAAAGAGAATTTAAAAGATTTACATGCAAGGATTCTGGCACAGTTTGCAGAGTGGTTCATCCATGTCCGACCAAGCTTGAGTATACGTTTTCGTTTTCTGACCTTGGCCACTACACAGGCTGACATTTCTCCAAGCAGCATTTGATGGTAAGGAATTGCCTATCTCATCTAAAGGTGTTTTACGCCTGCTGCTGCCACCTCTCAGTAGTCCCTAGATAAATAAGCAGAGTTGGGGTCAACAAATTTCTTGCAAGATTTGGATAGTTCAGTTATTAAATGATTGAATGTGAAAAGCGCATATTACATGAGTCAAAGGTTAAGATCGGCTAACTATTAAGTACTAACCCCGGTTTCGTGATTAAGACTTTCATTCAAGTAACATAATTCGCAAGACAGTGGAAGCTGCAAGGGTTTATTGATCAATCTCCTCCTCTCAATAGGCCTCAGCTCCTTCCATTCATTGATGAAAGACATAAGAGCTTCCATGTATATTGAATTATCATCAACTGATTCACCACTGGGTTTCTCATTTTCGTCTGCAAGAGAGTGACACTCAACCTCCTCTTGCCGAAAACTCTTAAAAAGTGGGCTCGGTCGACATTGTGTTTCTGAGGTACATGAGTATAAGTGGATCCTGCCAGTGTGTTGGCTCACCTGAGAACATAGAACTTAAGGAATAAATTATAATTTACAATACAATACAATACAAAGACATCACATTAAAGAACTCCTTAGAGTTGTGATAGAATACATAACTTTTGCGGTAGCAACTAATCGTAGATAAATAAATAAGCAAATCCAACTTTGTCCCAAGGTGCTCATGTATATACACAAATTAGCAGACTGGTACATTTATGGGACAAGACATCCACTAAATCATGTATCCTATTCCCAGCCCCAGTCCAGTTAGAAAATCATCATGGACAGCTAGAAGATATCACAACAATATCGTAGACAACAACAGCAGTTTATGATTTCCACTAACCTCACCCATTTGTGTCAGTGTACTCTATGATTGCTTCAACCAACTGCATACATACTATCTGGCTTGCTGGATTGCATTGTTTTCAATAAATTATTGTTACATATGTTTATAAATTCTTGCTTCTGTCACAAGTAATCAGTTTCCCACAACATGCACAAGCAGAAACATGGACTTCAGTGACATATTTGTTTAAACAAATTAACTTACCTCAAAGCGAAGACTGCTTCGCTGGATATCAGCCTTCACTCCACATTCAACTTTGTTGACACGTCCATCTCCATTCAATGCTATTTCACTTTCATGTAGTTCAACACAACTGTTATCTAGCTCTACATGCATATCAGATGATGCCTTTGGAAGGTCTGGTTCATGCTCTACACAAGCATTTTGAAATACGATGGATTGCTTGCTATTCTCAGTTGTACTTCTTGCGCTTTCTAGAGAAGAAACACCCTCAACCTAGCAGCATAAGAACCCAATAGAAGAAACAGTGTCATAACTAAACATTAAATTCTAAATCTCAAGGTTGAAACAAAATAGGTCGAAGGAAAGGAAATTGGGAAGAAACAAAAAATACTTAAAATTCGACTCCTGCCTAGAAATTAGAAGCTAATAATCACACTGCATAGTGGCAAACTCGCATCAGATATTGAGTGCAAATAGTTGGTGTCCAAATTATCAAGTATATCCAATATGCAGCTGTTTCTCTCTATCTCTTGGAAGTCATATTTGAACATCAAGTGTCTTCTTTTGGGTATCTGAATATCTAAAAATATTGGAACTTTTCTAGCCCAACAGCAACATAAACATTTTACAGAACCACTTTGACGTCTTTTCTCCTTCAATCCGGTCAGTTCAGCTGTTTATTTCTTAAAACCTTCTCAATTAAACACAAACGGAAAACCATTAAATCAATCTTCAACACTGAATTTGAGGGAATATTCTTTATAGAAGATCTTTAAGAAGCTATCATAAATCTCTCGAGATAAATTGCACAAAGCTAATGGATTAAAATTCAGAAGGTACATGGGTACCTACTGGTAGGTGAGTACCTAAATGCCATCATCTATTGGGACTATTGATGCATAGATGTCTATAAACAATATCCTGATGCATCTAAAGAAGTACTGAAAAAATGTCTACTTGAAGCTATATACCTCTATCTCACGTGTAGCGTGACGCTTCCCATTGACAGTAGAAGAAACGCGCAGCAAACTCCTATTAAGTTGCTGCCACTGTAACTCATCTGAAGTATCCTGACAAGCAATCAATATAAGTGCCACAGAAGAAAATTCCAGAGAAAACATTTCATGAAAATAATCAGCTAATATATTATATAGTACTGTTATAACAGCCACCTTTGCGCAGAAAATGTATACATTCACCACTCTCTTCTGTCCATGCCGGTGAGCTCGATCTTCAGCCTTCAAATTTTTAAAAAATGTAAAAGCATCACTTAGTATGTAAAGATTATTATTATAAACAAAACTGCAAGCTTCATTGACAATTAAGACCTTGCCATGTTCCAAAACAGGACATGAAACCACAAATGACATATAAATCAATCAAGAAACTTTAAAAGAGGCGAAGATATCAAAGCCCCTAAAAAGTGGAGACAATATAAGATTATGTAGTTGATATTTCAACAGAACTAGCTAGACTAATTTTTTAATATGCTCCTAAATACTATCGATCCAAAGGTCAAAATCAGCAAGAATAAACCCACAACTAGTGACCAGTCATAAACGGTACTGTCAATTAAAGAATGCACACAATTAGCATTTCATCATCTTTATGTAAACAACATTATAAATATCATCAATCAGCACTTAATAGCACTTTGCTTCCCCACTTAACACTGCCTAAGCCCCATTGAGGTCCTAGGCCCCAATCTGCAGCTGAATTTCACACCTTTCGGAATAACAAATAAGCCTTAATTAGTAGAAAAGACAGCAACACCTAATTGCAGAATATGCCACCAATCTACCGAAAGGATCAATTTTTCTATGATCCTCAAGAAGTACTTTATGTTTCATGAATAAACAAATATTAGAGGAAAATTGGCAAGAAAAAGGAACATTAGTATTTATTGATGGCCCAGTTAGTTTGAGATTCCTCTTCGAAGGAATTAAATTGTACAATGGAACCATAACTCCATATTACCAGGCTTCAACAACACTTCTAGTGGAATCCTTAAACAATATAAAGGAAGTGGAGTATATGATGATCGGTAACTTCAAAACAGAAACTTAAAGAAGCAGAAATACGAAGGAACCTGTTGAATATCAGCAGGGTTCGTAGGTAATTCCACGAACACAACAGTGTCTGCTGATGTTAAGTTAAGACCAGTGCTTCCAGCACGGATGCCGATCAAGGCAATTTTAACCTGGTGAAATTCAAAAGAGTTGTTATGCACAAGTAAGGGCCTTGAAAGAAATTGAACAATGAACTTCTGTTATTTTTTTGCAATTTGACCTAAGTACTACATAATACAAAATCATTTGACAGAAGACTTTAGGTAGAATAAAATGTAGGTACAGTGGCATTACACACAAGCAGCTGAAAGAATAGTAATAAAGTTCCTGGAGGATCAAATCTCATCATCATTAGGCCACACCAGAAAAAGAATATTCCAGGAAAAGATATAAACAGCACAAACAGGACTAGAAACATCAATTTTCTACAGAATATGAAAATAATAACAGATGACAAACCTCTTTTGATGATTGGAATGACTGAATAGCTGCCTGCCTGTCAACACCAGTTACAGTACAGTCAATACGAACAAACTGCATTGCTTTCTCACAGAGAAATGCCTGAGCAATAGCAAAAGAAGGTAGAGATCACATACATATAAAGACATGTTTAGTATCAGAAGACAGTGAAGCACTGCCTGACTATGTAATGCAATGTTAACTGAAACACTAACACCTACATGAAATATAGTATTTTCTAAATGATTTCCCGTACTTCGATATAAACACATGTGTCCATAAATTAAAAAACTATACAACAAAAGGGGATTAAATACAATAGTCATTCTAAATAGATTTTCTCACCTGTACATAATCAAGCACCTTATGATGATAGGCAAATATTATCATTTTGTGTGAACTCGAACTTTCTTGCCTGATTTCATCTCCATCCTTTTCCAACATAATAGGATGAAAAGAGAGCCACTCAAAGAATCCAGGTAGCTTTGCTAAACCAAGTGCAGATAGCTTTTTTGACAATTTCTTCTTCATATCACAATCTGCATGGAAAGAGAAGAAAGAAGTTCACTCTTTATTAGCCACTGCACCTCAAACAAGAGGCTTCAGGCATATGTTTTCTCTATTTAATTTCCATTTGAAATAATATGATATGAGCATGCACAGGATTTTGCATAGTAACCATCAAATATCCTCAAAGTCACAACTAACCAGGCAATGACAAATTAACAAAGATATCATAATATCCTCAAGCCACAACTACACCAGGTAATGACAAATTAACAAAGATTTCATCTTTTTCCGGGCAAAACAAATTCACCCAATCCTGTGCTCATCTTATCCAAAAGAGGTCAAAGATAGATATTGAACCTTTAGGTGTAGCATGAGTGCATGACAACAAAGGTTCCTTGAAAATCAATAACTCTACTGCATGCTAATTGCTAATGGTAAGTCTGCTCAACTCCAGCATATTCATTTAAAAGATATGAAATGACACCTGGATCTACATCGGACATGGGAATAGGTGCATTTTCAGCATCACTTTCTGCAGTAGTATCAACATCTTCAAGCCCTAGAGCTACCATAGCAGAATTAATATCTGATTTACTCAAAACTAATTTTATGATTTGCCGACGCTTGGGCGGTAGTTGGAGTAAAACGTGTTCCTTTAGACGTCTAATCTGCAGCATCACAAATGAATTTAAGTAATTATGAGTACAGAAGCAAATCCATATATTTAAGAGAACTATATATAGTGGGCCCAACTGAAAATCACTCTCTTACTTCAGAAACACTTATTGTCATATTTCAGAAGATATACCTCATATCTGTTTAGTTGTGAACTAAGCAAAGACCACTTCTACCTGGTGCACTGTGTTGGAAGAGTCGAACTTTCAACTTTTAAGGATTTATTTTTTGTGAAATGTCCAGATTCATTAATTAGATACATTGCAGTTCTTGAATGCTTAAGACACATAACTTCAATTATATTTAACATATTTAAAGGGGTAAGGAAATAGAGGTGCAAATGCCTCACCATTACACTTTGCTTTAGTAGAATATTTAATTCCTCCAAGCGGGTTCCCCTAGAGAAATCCTATGAATGAGAGATGGTTATATAGTAATACATTTCATAAGTCAAAATGTTTCAAAGATGCAGGGGGTGGGGTATTTAGGTAAAAAATAACCACAGATCATAATAAGAAAAATGGAAACTTGCATAAGCTACATGAGATTACAGGCAGGATGAACATATTAGAGATGCAGATGCACCCCGCTTATGTAAATTAAACACATTTTAGTTCTAGGTAATAACCATAGAAGAGTCAACCCAAAGGCACCTTAAAAACTGATCCTTGACGACCGTGAAATTCTTTGAGAGAGCAGTAAGTTTTCGCAAAGTCATACTTGCCCTTCCCAAGCAAACCTGGCCTGCATCAAATTGAGGTGCATAACAATTAACAAATTAAAATAGGAAGGCATATCACAACTCCTGCTAGTGCAATGTCGAATCACTTACCACAACATATTTATCTGATGAAAAATGTCAAAAGGCCTATTATCACCTAGGAAAAAATGCAACCCTGTATTAGCATTTGCAGCTGACACAAAACGACAAATAAGCAGTACGGGAAAGTTAATAGTCAATATTGCTAGTGATGCTGGAAAAAAGATGATTTCAACAACCTTGACAGAGAGGGAGTTCCAGAGAGAAGAATGAGATGCTTGACTTTCGTAGCCACATCAAGCACAACTTGTAGCTGAGAAAAAAAGAATAATTTATTAAAGAGTAGATAAGGCAATGACTTCATATGATTGAAGAAAAGCTCACAACTTAGAAGGGCTACTTTAACTACATCCAAAAAAGTTTTGGCGTGAATTAAGGGGGAAAAAAAAGCCAGATGTATGGTCACAATTTGCATGATCAAATAACCACTGAAATTATGCTATTGCAAATATGATAAGATAGAACTGTATTAAGATTTACACGTGCTCACAATACTCTTTCTGAACATTATTCTATGGTAGTAACCAGATCAAACAGATTTTATTTGTAAAAGGATGAGTTATAACAAGGGATGACACATCCCCAAAAAGTATTACTATTATCCTAGCTAAAGATACAGCTCCAATCTGCAACATTTGAAACAAATAAAACAAAATAAAACAAAAGGAAAAACAAGCCTTCAATTCTTTACAATTTGATACCCAGAAAGAACCTAAAATCCCTTACAGGCTTTTTGATACTCAAATCCTTTCTAGCCACAATGACCAAGAAAGTGCTGGCACGCTTTGAGGACTGTGCACATGACTTTCATGATTGTGCATGCATAGGTATGATGATTTGCCTTTTTCAAGCTGAGGCTTGAGAGGTTAATGGTATAAGCCTGGTCAATTTAGTAAATTAAAGACAAAACCTTTCTTGGCAATGTGAAGAATAAACCAACTGATGAGCATAATCATCAATTTTATGTCTCAGTTAACCAGACAAATGACAATTTTCGACCCAGTATAATAAAAGCTAAACTTGTGAGTGACATGAAATGAAAAGATACATTAAAGTTTTCTTGACCTCATAGATATACAGTGATCTAGGACATAGTAAAAGTTTGAGTAATGCCCATGTTTATATGATTACTAAATTATGCACGCAAGTATCCATAATTTAACAAAATTAAAAGTTCAATGTGACAATATCCATTAGAAAGCATAATGTGATCGACAAGTTTGTACCTCATCCTTTTCAGATGATTGTTTGCTGCAGCGCAAGTGATGCGATTCATCAACTATCAAGGTGACCCAATCTTGTTCCAGCATGCTACTTCGTAAACGACGAAGCATGGTGTATGATATGACCACAATTCTTGGAAGTTTAGCTAATCTTGCAGGATTGTCTGGACCACGAAAAACTGAAAGGAGAAACAGAAGCAGCTAAAACAACTGTAGTATACAGTGAGAAGTAGTATACTATAATTATAGGTATAATTATATCCTATACAGAGTGTGGTTAATAAAAAAAAGTTTTAATTGTGAGAAATATGAGAACTCTTGCCCTTAACCTATCAAGTAACTGCACTAAACTTATAAGTAATTTGCAATACTTGTTGACCATATATATCGGTGCAGTAGGGTGTGGTTAAAATAAAACCCTCTTAATTGTTAGTCACTGAACGTATTAAAAAACTGCATTTTCTGTTATCTTCAGAGGTGTGGGGAAAAGTTTACAAAGAAAACTAATTGCATTGATCTCCAGATTCTCCATGGAAGGTATAAAGTGGCAAGCAATAAGTGAATATTGAAGTATACCTAAGTGAATATCAGAAGGCAAACAAAAAGGAAACCAGCGCTCCAATTCTTCCGCCCATGAATATCGCAAAATAGCAGGGCAAACAACCAGTATGGAACCTTCCTTCCTGAAACAGGCTGCGATTGCAATAGCCTAGTGCAAACAAGGGTCTTAGTAGTTTGATAAATATTATGAACAAAAGAAACTAGCTAGCCATAACAAACAAATAAAACAAGGAATTCCATATTGATTAGAAACAACTAATACTACTCAAGTACGTTCCGCGTTCAACAATTTTCTTTTCTCCTTAATTACCTTCATTGATTTTAGGGGGAATTAGTACAACAAAACTTCATAGTAGCACAATTTCCAGAAACCAACGGGAAAGTAAAACAAAGAAAATATACAAGACCTATTTGAGATCCTCCTTGAGAGACTCTTGAGAACAAAGAAACACAATTTCTCTATTTTTTCACTTTCTATAAGCATTTTATATTAATCAATCATTCTTTTAGACTATTAATATACCATCCAATGGTCAAGAGTAAAAGACTTGTAAGATAGGAATATCCTAGGATCTAAGGTAATGTATTCAAGCAGGTTCCATTATGCACCCTCACACTAAGTAGAAATGAAGGTGCCTCATTCCAGACAAAATTTACCAAAGAATGTTAGGTGGAGAACTACTAAACCGAAGATAAGAGGGAGAAGCACCAGCATTTGATGTGAATTTATTAATCACACAGGACAGTGACAGGTTCATAAAAAAGTTTTTGGAAACTTCAGCAGATACAATATTGTGTCATATCAGCTGAAGCAAAATTTGCAACTTCAGATCACAGCATTTTTTTCCTGGCACGCTACACATTCATTATTCAAAAACTGTGATTTTCTTTCATATTTGCAGAGCCACATCCTATTCCAGTTAGACTTTGGCACCTCTGGTGAGCAACTTCAGTAAGTTCTAACTTCTACGCAGTGAGACTGGGCTATCCACCTGATAAAATTTAGAAGTCCTAATGCTATTTACATGGTAGGAAATAAAAGGTTACTTAACTAGAGACCACAGGATTATTTCATCATATTACTGGCAGCTGTTGACATGACATTCATAAAATATGAAACGACATACCTCCTTCAAATGAAATAAATAATAAAAAGGAACAGTTCACAAACTGGGCATCCCTTGGATTTGATTGAAGATTCTATAACATGCATAGTTACTATTTGTACCTGGAGAGTCTTACCGAGACCCATTTCATCTGCAATGAGGCACCTACCACCCCTCCTCAGTCCAAAACGAACACCATCAACTTGAAAAGGTAGTAAAGCTTTTAAGAACGCTTTTGGGAGCTCGGAAATCAACTCATCCACTTTCTCATCAGGGAAGTGCTCAGGCCTGCATGGCGTCCATCTTCCGGAAATGAATGAATGCGAGAATTTCTCAACAACATTGAAAGTACACCAAGGTATATCTTCACATACAATGTCCTTGCGACTCTTTAAGGACTTCAAAACCGAGTGATAATCATGAAGCCTGTAAACACTACCCCTTCCACCACCAGTGTTCTGTGTGTAGTGTGATAAAGCCACCTGGTCACAATGCAAATAGAGAATATTGATCCACCAACTGAATATACAGAGATTTGTACAAAAATTTGCCAATTTACACTATCAAGATTTAAAATGAATACTCCCTCCATCCCATAAAAATAAAAATATTTTCCATTTTGGGATGTCCCATAAAAACATCTCCTTCTATTTTGGTAACTTTCTTCTCTCTAATAAGGTGGGCCCTATTTTCCACTAACAATACTATATTCTTTCTCTTTCTATCTCTCTCTTACTTTACTAGTTATGCATTAATTCCGTGCCATCCCAAATGTCCATTTTTATAGGACGGAGGGAGTATAAAGGGACTGAAACAGACTGTTAAGGAGAATAATATATGCAGTCCATCTTCCCTTAAGAAAACAACCTAAAAGTTTGCTTAATTTTCTCATAAAAGTTTCAGCCCACATTAAGTAAATAAACAAACATCAAATTTTCTAGGTACGTTCCTAAGAATAACCAGATACACACATTGCCATGGAAACAATGAATTGATCAACCCATTCGTTCCATAAGAAAATAAAACAGCACTTCCAACCTATCTTTTTGGAGCATTTTCTTCATATTATCACACTCTCAGACAAAATGCCAGCAGCATAATAGTGAGAAATCTTAGCAAAAAGACAATAAACGAATCCCTCGAAATTTGAATATCTGATTCAAATTTCCATAATCTACTCATAATACAGGACAACCCGCATTTCCAACCTATCTTTTTGGAGCATTTCTTCATATTATCACACTTGCAAACAACACACACCAGCTCAATTGTGCAAAACCTCAGGAATAAAATAGTAAGCAATAAGCTAATCACTCGAAACTGACTATCTGATCCAAATTTTCATATTCTACTCACAAAACAGAACAAACTGCATTTCCAACCTATATTTTTGTGCATATCTTCATGTCATCACACTTTCAAACAAAACACCAACGGGTCAATTGTGTGAAATCTCAGCAAAAAGGCAAATACCAAATCCCTCGAAACTGTCTGATCCAAATCACATTCTACCCACAAAACAGAACAAACCGCATTCCCACCCTATCATTTTGAGCATTTCGGCATATTATCAAACACAAACAAAACACCACCGGCTCAATTATGCGAAATCCCAGCAAAAAAAAGCACAAAAAATAAAAAAACTAAAAAACACACAATCAATGCAACAATTTCCAAAACCAGACATTTAAAAACGACCTAGTTCACACACATTCGATAAACAATCCGCGAGCTTCTCAAAAGCAGCATCCTCGCCGGGAAACGCCAAACCCTCGGCAGCGACGGGAGAGACTGAAAACGAATCAGGCGCGCAAATTTCCACCCGCACGTGGAGGATCTCAGGCGGTGCGATTGAGCAGGAGGCAAGGGGCGGTTTGGCGACGTGGATGCTAGTCTCCGGAGAGAGCTTGCGGCACTTGGACAGATCCCAGCCATGGGAGGGTTGTTCGGCGAGGGAGAGGATGGCCTTGCGCTTGGCTAGGGCGGCGGCGCGATTTGCCTCGGCGCGTCGCCGCTGCTCCTCAGTGACTTGATTTTCTTCTGGATTTTCCATTTAGGGATTTTTTTCAGTTCACTGTTTTTTCAAATCCGGAGGAGCAGCTGAGGAGGGCGCGGGAAGAAGAAAGGTAGATATTGTCACGTGGATTTAATATCATGAATTTTTGTTGAATTTCGCAACTTTAGAAATCAATAGTAATCCGTATTTGATTTATTTTTTGTTGAATTTCGGCTTCGCTTAGAGACTTTAGAAAGCAATAATAATCCGTATTTGATTTCATATTTATAATATCATTAATATCTGAGCGGATCTCCTACCCCAACATTCTAAGCTATTCTTATTCTAACACTTACAACAAAATAAACATTTACAACAAAATAAAATAATCTTACATGTACGTAGGAATTATTTTATTTTGATGCGAGTGTGGAATAGTAATGGTGTAGGAATATTGAAGTTGGAGATTCATCATGCATTAATATGTTATTGATTTGGCAAATGATAATGTGGTTGAATTATTCAAATTGATCATGTACTGAGAAAAATAATAAATTCACAAACGGTCTCATCCTTGTAGAATTTTTTAATATCGCATTAGATACAAACCATATAACTTTGTGCAAATTAGATTTATCAAAAAAATTGAGAAAACATTTAAAATTCATAGCTTTTGAAGTATGTTTTTAAAGTTTTGAGACAAACCTCACGATCAAATTTCATAATTTTTCCTTGACAATGACAACAATTATAATACTGAAATTCATAATATCTCTTAATAAATTTAAAGTTTGTGGAAAAGATTTGAAATTCAGTCAAGTTCATGATATTAACGACTATTTGCTAGTATTTGACACTTTAATAATTTAGCCATGTCAAATTCAATCTTAAGTATAGTGAGAAATCAGAAACAAAATATGAAATTTGTGATATTTACGCAAAGTTTTAAGTTTGTAGAAAAAATTAAAAAATAAGCCAAAGTTGATGGTATTAACGACCAATCATGACTCATCACTCTATTGCCCTAACTTTTGGGCTTTACCTAAAAAATAGCCAACAATTTAGCGGGCTTCGAATTTATGAATCCACGACTAGATTATGGGCTTTTCCTAAGCCCGTTAATTTCGGCCCAAATATAATTGGGCCCAACAGTTAGGTCCAAACTAAGAAGAGAGAGATAGAGAGCTCTGTAAATAAACTATAGCAACAGACAGCAACTAGCAAGGGAGGCGAAATGGCGGGAAGACGACAATGTCGACGTGGCTGAGGAGGAACCGGTGTAGCTCGGAGGTTAGTGAGGAGGAACTGCTCATCGTAGGCGGAGAGAAACGCCTAATTGAAGCTCCCCCGCCGCCGCAGCCGCAACTCCACAGCTTTTGCCAAGCCTTCTACAACCAATAAATACACTAATGATTACCATTTATTACTCGTGAATAAGCTAATGGGATGCGATTTTGGCTTTACACAAATGCGGAGTCCACCACAAACCGCAATCAGAGGCGTTCTCTCAACTCTGTACGGAGTTCCCGCCAGGTGTTCGACGTTTTGCCTGAGTAAAAACCATCTCCCGAAATTGCTCGGCTCTTGTTCGTCAATTTCGACTTCTGCTGCGAGAATTGGGGAAAGGGTGGATTGGAGAAGAAAACCGGAAAAGATACGATCTTTGTATGTGGTAAAAGCGTCGAACGGGGAAAACAGGATTAAATGGTATTCGGAAAAGCTGAGGGATTGTGCGACTGGAATGTGTTTTAGAGAAGGGAGGGCGATTCATGGCTGTATTGTTCGAAGAGGGACTGAGCCTGATGTGCATCTCTGGGTTTCTTTGATTAACTTCTATGCAAAATGTCGGGCGTTGGAGTGTTCGTGGCGTGTGTTTAAGAAAATGCCGGTTAAAGACGTGGTGTCGTGGACTGCTCTGATATCGGGTTATGTAGCTCGAGGGAATGGGATAAAGAGCGTCGAGTTGTTCTGTGAAATGAGGAGGGATGATGTGAGGCCGAACGAGTTCACTTTGGCCACTGTCCTGAAGGGCTGCTCGCTGTCGTTGGATTTGGATTTTGGGAAGCAAGTGCACGCGGAGGTGGTTAAGGTTGGCCTTCTGTCGGATGTTTACATTGGCTCCTCTTTGATTGACCTGTATTCGAAATGTGGGGAGCTGGAGTATGCGGATGGTGTTTTCTGTATGATGCCGGAGAAAAATGATTTCTTGTGGAGTGCTTTGCTTAATGGTTATGCACAGGTGGGAAATGGAGAGGCGGTCTTAAGATTGTTTTTGAAAATGGATGAGGCAGAATTGAGGTTTAGTAACTTCACGTTATCGATTGTTTTGAAAGGGATAGCTAGCTCCGGTGCTCTTAGAGCCGGTCAAGCGATCCATTCAATGGCGATCAAGGTTGGTGGTGAGCTTGATGATTTTGTTACATGTAGTCTAGTTAATATGTACTCGAAATGTGGAGTGGCTGATGACGCCTTAAAAGTGTTTGGGAAGATAAGCAATCCTGATATAGTTGCGTGGAGCTCGATTATCAGTGTGCTTGATAATCAAGGTCTGAAGGAAGAAGCAGCCAAGTTGTTTCAACAGATGACGGAATCTGGGATGAGGCCTAATCAATTCACCCTCTCAAGTATTGCTAGTGCTGCTGCAAATATAGGTGACCTGCGCTATGGTCGAAGCATTCATGGCTGTGCTTACAAAGTTGGGCTTGAATCTGATGATTTGTTGAGTAATGCGTTGATTTCCATGTACACGAAGCTTGGGTCAGTGTCAGACGGGTACTGTATCTTCAATAGAATGACTAATCGAGATGTCATTACTTGGAACGCCCTTTTGTCTGGATTCCATGATGATGAAACTTCTCATGAAGGAAGCAAGATTTTCAGACAGATGCTTGTTGATGGTTTTAGGCCCAATATGTATACTTATATTAGCACTTTAAGGTCATCTTCAAGCCTTTCGAATGTTGAAGTTGGGAGACAAATTCATGCCCACATAATAAAAGACAAATTCGACAGAGATGGTTATGTTGGGACTGCTCTGATCGACATGTATGCCAAGTGTGGGTGGATGCAGGATGTGGAAGCCATATTTAACACGTTGAATGAAAGAGATGTATTCACTTGGACAGTTATGATCTCAGGTTTCTCACAGACGAATCAAGGAGAAAAGGCAGCTCGTTGTTTCAATGAGATGAGGAGAGAAGGTGTTGCTCCTAACGAGTTCACCGTTGCTAGCTGTTTGAGGGGTTGCTCCGGGATTGCCAGCCTTGAGAGTGGACGACAGTTGCACTCATTGGCGGTTAAAGCAGGGCTGTCTTCCGACATCTTCGTATCTAGCGCACTGGTTGACATGTACGGGAAATGTGGATACATCAATGATGCTGAAATCCTGTTTGATGGGATGGAACTGCGCGATACTGTAATGTGGAACACAATGATATGCGGATATGCTCAGCACGGAGAGGGCGATAAGGCGCTTGAAGCATTTAATAGAATGATGAACGACAGACTGCTCCCTGATGAAATCACATTTCTAGGTATCCTTTGTGCCTGCAGCCACATGGGATTAGTTGAACAAGGAAAAAAATATTTTCACTCAATGAGGGAATCCTACGGCATCTCTCCCAGTATCGAGCACTATGCTTGCTTGATCGATATGCTTGGCCGAGCAGGCAAATTCAGTGAGGTTGAACGCCTTATCAAAGACATGGAGCTAACTCCAAATGCATTGATATGGGAGAATGTACTCGGTGCTTGCAGAATCCATGGAAATGTGGAATTGGGTGAAAAAGCTGCTGAGAAACTTTTCGAAATGGATCCTGAAACAGATTCAAACTACGTTTTGCTAGCTAATCTCTACGCTGCAAAAGGGAGGTGGGACGATGCCTCTAGGGTACGAGCATCCATGTCTAGTAAAGGCGTGAAGAAGGAACCTGGTTGCAGCTGGGTCGAGGTTGATGCTCAAGTTCATGTCTTCCTATCTCAGGATGCATCCCATCCGAGGCTGTCGGATATCCATCAGAAGTTGGAGGAGTTGGGAGACGCGGTGACTGAAGCAGGGTATGCACCGGATGCAAAGCACGCGCTTCACAATGTTTCGGGCAAGGAAAGGGTGGATAATCTTTTGCATCACAGTGAGAGGTTGGCTTTGGGGTTGGCTCTCATAAACAAGGGCAGTGCTGCTGGGAAGATCAGGATTTTCAAGAACCTTCGTATCTGTGGAGACTGTCATGAGTTCATCAAGTTTGTGTCGGGCACCATGGACCTAGAGATAGTAGTTCGTGATAGAAACCGCTTCCACCACTTCCACGGCGGTGTGTGCTCGTGTAAAGATTACTGGTGATGCTGATGTTGAACAACGTTCGGGCTCTAGCAACTGCAGTCAGTTGCAGTCAGTCGTCTTGTGCTCCAAGTCTTTGGCTCGGGAAATTGCTCGTCACGAAAAGAGCAGTTAAGTAAGTTCAGATTGTGAAGTGATTCTATGCAGTTTTGAGGGTATCAAATAGGAGTGCAACCCACAATAGCCCGCCAAATTTATAGGGTTAGAGTTGAAAATTCATAGCCCGATAAAATTACAACCCGATTAGCCTGCACCCGATTAACTCGCAACATGTTAGGGCCAGATCCGAAAACCCGATAAAATTTCTATTGTTCTATTTATTTGACTCATAATTCGTCACTTCATTGATTATTTGTATAATAGGAGAGTGTTATATTGCTAACTCAATACTTAATTACTAACTACAACTAAATAATAGTCATTAGATATTCAAATTAAAGGCCTAGATTATTAACCCCGGAATGTCAATACGATAAAAAAATACGTAAATAAGGGTATTAAGGTCAATTTACAATAAATTAGTTGTAACTAACTTTTGAAAAATATCTCATAATGTTAAAATGCATATAACTTTCTCGATTTAAATTATTTTTTCTCACAACATATATCAAATTAAAGATAATTTGATAAAGATTCTAACGAGATCTCTCTTGCATATGTTTCGATGTCAAAATTTGAAAAAAAATTCGAAAATTTTCAATTTTTTAAACTGCAACATGATATATAAAATATGTTAATATAATATATGTAAAATATCAATATAAGCAATGTGTTAACATTCTCAAAACATTGTGTTGATATCTTCGAAACACCATATTTACATTTTAGTCCAAAACCCTAATTTGGTAGTTTTTTTTATCTTTTACAATTTAATTAATAAAAACGAAAAATTACACGTGGCAAATTGTAAACCACTAGTTTTCTAAAATCCTATGATCTTAAATTAGTTGTAGTTAACAATTAAATGATGAGTTAGCAATTGATCACTCCCCTTGTATAATATATATAACTATAAAAATAACTTTTAATTCTATATTAAATACATAAATTATTAATATAATAATAGATAAATAAATTAGAAACTTTAAATTTACTAAAAAAATATATTTATTTCTAAAACATGCTTTAAATTTTCTTGAAATATGTTTATACTTCATTTTGCACAAATCTCAAATATTAATATTTGTTCATGTTCATGTTTGAGTTTCAGTATATATCTCAAATTATCAAATCTATCATAATTAAATGTTTTACATTTTATAAATAAAACTAATTTTCATAATTATTTATTAGATTGATCGCATGTTAATTTTATCGGTAGCAACCTAATTAACCCGTTGGGTTAGCATGAAACCCGAGCTTCTAGGATTAGAGTTGAATTTTTATAATCCGAAAAAATACAACCCGATTGACCCGAAACGCGATAGAGTTAGCCCGAAACCCTTTGGGCTGGCCCGATTGACACCCTTACAAATAGATATAGCAGCATATTTTTTGAATCTTACCAAAAAAAAAGCAAAATTGTTTGCATTTTATGCAAGGTTCTAATTATAATTCGGTGTACAATGATTAAATTCCTATATATCCTCAACAGTTTTGAGCTTTAGTAAATTAGAGATTTAGAAATCAACTGGGTATAATTTTTTTTCTAAAGTAGTAATACAAAAATCACCTCACTATCATCATAGCATACGTGATCATCAATATATTTAAAATCACTAACATAGCTATCCTTCCGTTGCTTTATTATGGAGCCATTGCTCGGAGCCAAAATAGATATCTAAAATAGGATTTCTCAAGATCGAAGCATAGTATATGGCTATTTCTTTGCTTGGAGCCAGAATAGATATCTAAAATAGGATTTCTCAAGATCGAAGCATAGTAGATGGCTATTTATATTGGTGCAACCGTGCAATATTGGATACATTACAGAATATTCTCGGATATGATTTATTTTATTCGATAATACTCTATAATATTGTAGATTAAATTGGAGGAATATCTATTGTCAGCATCAAGCCTTCTAGAAAGGAAATAAAATATCCCTATACTTCACAAAAATCACTGATGTCAATGATGTGTTAGTGCACAGTGGTATTTGGTTTTCTATAAGAAAGAAATGTAGTGTGTAATTAAGTGTGTTGTGCGTAGTAGTTCACAGAGTCGGAGATGCCGCAGATTAGGCATGCTATTCTATTTTAAAAAATCTATAATGACAATCTTATTATATTAAAAACTTTTCACTTCCACTTTCCATAATTATCACCAAAAGAATGTAAACTTTTTATTTCCACAAGTTTATGAAATAATTCATGAATAATGATGACATTATTGTCATTTTCTTCAAAATTCTCCTTTCCTTTTATATATGTATAGATATAAATCAATTAAGTTAATTAACCACCATACAGATCACATTTTGCATACTCCGTATTTCATCGACAACTTGAGCAAATGTCACCCATTTGCCTTATAATCATCATAAATCAGAAGAAAAAAACCACTACAAATTGAACAACAGAACTATGAATAATTCAGTTTCGTAACAAAAATCTTACTATGCATTTTGCAGACAAAAATGAGTCTCTTCTTCTATCACTGAGAACTATCTAGACTACATTGTTAGACCAATGCTGCACATTTTTGCAAATACTGCATTGTGTAAACATTGATTCACAGTGTTAGACCAAGGGGTTTCGCAAAACTTTAACGTGTCGAATTTTCGCTCAAGAATCCGTTGCATTCACAATTCTGCTTTTGATTCCGCGTCCTCTGCTGAGTAATCTGCAGCTGGTTTCTGGATTTCGGGGGGAGGCAGTGCGACTTGCTCTTTGGGTTCGATATCCTCGCCCAGAAATTTGGCGGTGAAGCGCCTGGCTTCTAGATCAAGATCTGGCCACTCTGCGACTATTCTTCTCGCTCCCTACAAGAAAGCAGAGGACGAAAGACGAAAGACGAAAGCTGAGAAGTGATGAAGGCAGAGACGTGAAGTGGGTGTCGAGAGTTGAGGAGTTGGGAAAAAAAACCTGAAGCTTGGGCTCCTTAGTCATGGGGTTGTTGCACAGATCTATGGTTTTCGCCTTGGTTTTTGTTGCGTTGCCACACCACGACTCGCACCACAGCCATTCTTGTGGCAGGGAGAAGATGGGCACCATGTGCTGAGCATAGTTTGGAAGATCCTGAAACACACATCAAATCTCATCACCAACGCGTCACTTTCACACAAAATACTAGGATTAATAGTCGATTTCAATCACGAAGTTTGGTTCATAAGGTCTGAAAAAGAAATACGGAGTATTAAATTATGAAGTTTCAATTTCTCTCAATTTTCCCATCCATGCACAAAACAGTGGCTTTGAAGATGTTTAATTAAAAAAAGATAAGAAAATAAAAAATCACTAAAAGGCGTCATTATGTACATACAATCGAGAAATATTGCAACTTCGTGATTTGATACTCCGTTTTCAAACCTTGTGGGATTGTGGGACTAAATCCCAAAGAGCGGCATGGCATTACCCGTTATTCAAGAAAACCGGAAAAGGCAGAGTTGAAGCAACCAAATAAACTCATCATGTACCTGATCGAGATTAGAGAGACTGTTGGGGTCTTTGCTTAGGGTTTCGTAAACCACTCTTAACTGATCCCCTGCTGCTGTCTCCCGAAATTTGACCAAATCAACGACATATAATGCACTACAGAAGCATCCCACCCCACGTTAGGCTTGTTTATCAGAATGAAAAGATATTGAATTCCAAAAGAAACGAAAAGACAAATACCTAATATGATACGGTCTTCCTTGCAAATGGTCTCTCCAGAATCCCTGTTCACAAAATTAAAAATCAATCAGCTATAATGATTGATTAAAAATTTAATCTCCTTAGAAGTTACGACCACAAGGAAAAGATCGATAAATAAAAAGGGGGATTTACTTGTTTCCAGAACCGATAGCCATCCATGTCTTTGTTATTGTCACAGAAAGGAGTATACGCGAGGGGCCGTCCTTTTAAATCCATATCATAAAGTTCTCCCATGTCTGCCCTCACGATCTGATCGGCATCAACAAATATAACCTGCAGTTTGAGAAACCACATTTACGTATATAGTTGCAGTAGATCGAAACGAACCATCATTAAAGCAACCATAATATACCTTTTCTAGGGCAAGTGGGAAAATGACATCAAGAAAAAGGATTTTATACGCCCATATTATTCGCTGTTTCTCCTTTTGTTTGTGAAGCCATGTAGGCCACTTGTACGTGATCAATTCATACTCGAAGCCATATTCATTTGCCATATGAGGGATCACATCCTGCCAAAAATCGTAAGTAATGCTTAAGCGGATGATAGATAATTTTATACAGATAAAGTTGAGATTAGCAAAGAGAACAACAAATATCACTCCCTCTGCCCTGTATATATTGACAATTTGACATGTTTTTTCACCTTTAAGTCAACTTCCATAAAATCCCATTCCCGAAAGAAATGTGTCAATATATATGGGACGGAGGTGGTGACAAAAGTGAAGGGCAAACCTTGAACTGAGGAGAAAGATAGTTCTTTATAAACCAAAACTTGACCGGTCGATCTGTATTTTTCAGGACACTTAAAATCATAATTTTGAGAAAACGCTCATACCTGCATAAAAGTAGTGTGTCACACGTTAGATGTAAATGCAGAGAGTTTAAAATTTGACACACCAATTCCAATTCACATACCAAGTGTCAAGGAAAGAAACACTAGATGCTCACCCTTAAAGCCGTTTATTTTGTTTGAATCTATTTATTTGTTTTTGTTTAAACCAAATTTCCAACCATGGGCTTAAATTAATTGTCGAAGTGGAGATATAAGGACTTACAGGTGCCCAGATGCAACCGAGAATATATTGATTTTTTCCCCATGACGACCACCACTTCCTGGCTTCTGCAATGAATTGTGAAATTATTTGAGAAGCATAATCTTGTGAAAAAGCATAAGTATATAGGAATGTCCATTAACGAGTTTTAATATTACCAAGGAACTGCTCACGTCTTTCTTTGACTGTTCTTTTCCTCCAATAAATCCAGAAGCCCATTTGAGGATATTTGAGTTCCAGCCGTTTTGAGATCCCTGAACATTTATTCGAAAAAATCCCCAAAAAATAAGATTCTGAAGCTAATAAACAAAAATTTATAGGGGCATTATACACAGAGTAAAACATATAGGTGAATTTCATAGCTTCTTACCTTTTTCTTATTAGAGTGACTATCATCATCAGCCGGCAGTAAGAGTTTCTCTCGCTCCATGCCCTTCTTCTTAATCACTTCCATATGAACCAATTTACCCCGTAAGTCATCTATTGTGATTCGTTTCGACAAAGTCGTGTCACCGGCTCCTTCACCATCTTCCTTCATGACATACAGCTCGGAACTTCTGCCTGGTGCCATCTGCAAGTACCATACCCCAGGAAGAACCTTCATTTGCCAGTAGCCCAAATTTGCCATCACAAGAGTATCGACCAAGTGGGGAGCATGCTTAGTCCCTAGAATCAACTGCAGGCCCCGAGGGGCTTCGTGATCCTTCTCAGAGCAATGACCTGATTGCGTATTACTCCATTAGTATCTTTGACTGATTATCAAACTCAATAATGAAGCAAAAACAGTACCTGTGAGGACAAGAGCTTCGAGTTCAAACACTGCTTGCAAGGTCCTGGTGTCCCCGAGATTCTCTAGCAATATGTTGTCCAGGTCATGGCTGCAAATTATCACACTTATTAAAATTAAATGTTAAAGGAAACATATCAATGCTTGCAGAACATTTCTCGTAATGAATTTTTGACATGCCAATGCTTGCAGGGCTTTTTCATAAACTTACACAGCAACTACAGGCTGAACTAGCCATGGTTCGGGAACATCGAGATTCATGGTGAGAGTCTTAGATAGTGGCATGTTCGCGAAAAATGCTCTGGGACCATGCACGACATGATCCGTTGCACTGAAGTCATCCTGAAAAGTCAATGACAGTGAGGACAGGAAGCAACGGAATCTGAAATAAATGGGTGATGGGCTAAGAGTGTTAACACTTACAATTGTTGGCACTACATATCTGTAATAATTCTTCAAAGGAAGATCCACTAGAGAACTCTGCCAGGAAAAACTAACAAATTTAGTCATTATTTTTTAAGGCTTAGTGACATACTCAGTGACGTATCCATAAAGATTGTCCAATAAAATTTGGGCACATAAATAACAATATACTCGTAAACATGAGGTAAAATTTTAAATTTCTTTTTGCCTTTAACAGGAAGCAAATGCAGGATAGCCTTTCCAACTTAATACATTGATACTTAATCAGTTAATCCGACATAAGCTTCAGAGAAAATTAAGACTTAAATAACAAAATAAGGTTCTGGGTTGATGCATAGGACAGTTTGTTCTTATAGTCTCGCTTTATGCTACATAGCACATTTTGCTTCATGGTATATGATGTAAATTTTCAGTAAGGTATCCTGAGGCAGCTTTTGATTCGACACTCTTACCATTGGATTGAGCACAAGTCGCATGCTTGGTTGTACATACTTCGACAGAATCCGAAGAAGAGCTGCAAGCTTTTGGCCAGAAGGACTCAAGGGATCAATCACGGCATCAATATGGATGCTTGAATTTTCGTTTTGCAAAATAACAGCACTGCAGAAAGTTTTATCGCAGAAGGTGTTTAGTCAATGAGCAAACTGCAGAAAGTTTAGACTTATTCTCTTTATTAATGTTTAAATTTTACTAAACAAAGTACTTCATGCAATCATCCACATTAGATGCACAAATTGATCAAACATAATGCATTGTCAAGATATATATCATCTGATAATACATCATATGCAGTACAGATCAAACAACCAAACAGGATTTTGGTGAATACACTGAGTTGAAAATTAGAAGTTCAGATTCTTCAGAATAAGAGAAACTATCGACGCAAGAGAATGATCCTGAAGAAAATTGTAATCCTATTAACCAATTATATCACTTTCATGCACCGATTCAAGGAGGAAATTTGATAGCAATTGACTTAAAAGCTTTTGAAGTGACCGCATAAAAGGAATCAACTGCATTATCCAAGAATGCCAACGTGTTATATAAGGACATGGCAAAAATGAGTCGAAAAGGAACACCGAGCAAATTATCATATCCCTTTCCCACCTCCAAATAAAATAATTCTTGCAAACAAGTAGTCCGTACCTGTAATCAGCATTCAGAATTTCAAAACGGGCACCTTCAGAGCTTCGATCCCTTGTAGAAGTTGAGGATGAGATGGCCATAACAATGTCACTGATGAATTTGCTGCAAAGAGGAAAAAACTAAATATGTTATTCGCAGCTTAATGGATATGAATGAAAAAATGTGCTGAAACTGAGCTAGCAAAGACAGTAGCATAAAACTGGTAGGGTAAAGAGTACTATGCAGCATTTAAGATACTATTCTCTTCATACGATTTCAAACATAGAACTAATTTACAAGAATACAGTGACATTATGGATTTAACAGCAAATGAGCCTAGACCATCGATGTACCTTGTCAACACATCTGGATCAATACCTTCCCATTTTATCTCTTCAATGATTTCAGCAATATGTTTAATACGCTGCTTGAACTCTAAGGATTCAAGAAGATGCAAATCGTGGCTCAAGAATGTACTACCATCAAAGAGTCGGACCACCTGTGGAACAAAATGGAATATACAAGGACCCTGAGTGAGTACAAGAATTATTTAATTAATTGCCAAAAAGCAACTCAGCTGGGGAAAATGTGGTAAATCGAATGCATTATGAGTTTATGAAACACAATATATTAACCAATATTCTTTATAAAAAAACAAGCAACTTCAAAACCCAATCCAGTCCCACCAACTAAATGAATTCCTCACATATTCAAAGAGCCTCCTATTACATTCAAACCAAACAGACAATTGCAACTAAATGCAAAGTGCAAACTATTTCAAAAAATTATTACGAGCACAGGCTGATCCAAAGTCTGCAATATATATCAAGATTAGTGAAAGGATGCTCACTCTGCCATTGGTAATAACTGCATTGACCCCAAATTCAAGACCAATAGTCCTATACAAGAACTGGGTCACCTGCACATGCATTGAGCAAAATGTCAACAGTGTATGTAGGACATATCTATAAATAATTTGGGCACTGATATATCTACTTTGGGTACATATAGAATATAACAGCAAACTTTTCTAGCCCCACTCGCGAAACAAGAGTCCACAGAGTGTGCAAGGTTAATGTCTTTATTTCAGTGAATTTCTTTTGTATTCTAATTTTCTAGTGCCAAAACTGGTACTCCGTATTTTTAAGCGCTAGACTATTTTGTTGGCTTGGTTGTCATGTCGTATCTCGCTATTGCAACCTGGATTGCATGATGGAATAACCATTGATAGAGAATCTTTGTCACACCACAGATGGATAGTTTTACATTGATAGACAAGAGGCCCCTTGGACCATGCAAGAATTCAGCGTCCAATTGAATCTTGTATAAGTATATGGAGACAACAAGCATCTAGAATAATTGAAAAGATGATGGCAACAACTCTGACCCTGACCACATTCCATTAATTTGCTCCATGCTAAAATAGTACTTACATCTATGTGAGAAAAAGAAATGTGACTAAAGAGAAAACTCATGACTTAGTGGTACAGAACACCAGAAGAAGAAGAAAAACAAACCTTCTTTAAGTAACCCCTAAAATTTTCAGCAGAAAATCCCGAGCAGGCAGATACGAAGCCCTTTGATGGCAACCCATTTGCATCTGCTAACTGTACCACCTTATCAATAAGTGCCTGATGGTTTTCGGTAGCTCCAGAAGACGACATATATTCCTTTTCGTAGAATGAACAGAGTTGATCGATAAACTGTAGCACTCCTTTTTTATGTCTGCAAAGCAAATAAGAGAGACTATAAGACGAAATAGCATGGGAAAGAGGGGAGAAGGGGGCTACCAAAATCACAAGCTCAACTAACCCATATGAGGATACTGCGGTTTTGAAGACTTCCATGAAAAGGAGACTTGGTAAAGTTGCATCATCATTGACATTAAACAACACACCAATCCGAGCATATTTGGTGCCACCAATCTGAAACATAATGCAAGCGTTATCACAAAGAAGAAATAGAGGAAAACATTTCGGAACAAGTAAACCATGCAATCAATTAGTGTTGGAATTATAAAACATAACTAGTATTTCTAACTATATCAATGAAATGGGCGACAAAGTGAATGGAACTTGCTGAAGCAGTTCCTAGTTTCCCATTTATCCTGTTTAACGTCCTGGTCAACTGAAAAGGGATATAGGCTCAATCGAGGACTACAAGGGTCACATCCAGTACTTTTAAGTGCTTTTCTTTTAAAGAGGGCGGCTATCAAATATCTAGGGCATAGTGTAGATATCCTAAACAAAACCTATCAATGGAGAAATGATATTATGAATACTATTAAATTAAACGAACTGCAACATTAATATCACCAGATAGCGAATTCCTTCATGTAGCAACTTCATCCCTTTCTTTGAAGTGGCATCAACAGCAAGAATATGAGTGACAGGCTTCACATCATCAAATGCTGAAATAAAATGCTCAAGATCAGATATTTAATATAAGATGAAGGCTAACATTCTTGATATTTATCACCAAGAACTTACTTTCAGATGAATGCAAGTAGTGGAGGTCATTCAATACTGATTCTTTCACCAGAATTGATTCACACAAGGAGACAAACTTTGGTTTGACGACCTTACCATCTGCAATTATCTGCAGGATCAAAGGTTCGAAGAGCTTTAGCCAGAGAAACACACCAAAAAAGGAACACGAAGTGATAAACATGTACAGAACCAAATTTAATTATGAACATGTGATCAAAATTGACCTTTGGGTTATAACGCTGAACACCACTTTCAGAGAGAAATTTGTCCAGAACATCTGTATGGGAATTTATTTGTCCATAGTATACTTGCTCTTGTATTCTGGGAAGTTCTTCATTCATGGCATTCATAAGAGCCTCCTGGTAATGGAAGAACCAACAACAAAATCACATTAACTAAACACAAAGATTCTGAAGCTTGATTCTGTGATTTAGGAATAGCCAATTATCCATTCACAAAGAAATAGTGCCAAGCATTAAAAGGATTGGATAAACACACTCAATATGATACATGAAAGAAACTAGTAATACATCTTAAACAAGTACAAAAGTTATTTTCAAAGAATGAGTCACATATTCTAAATTCAATATGATGGCAAAAATCAGTTTCTGAAGCCGATAAATGCTAAATGATACAAATACTTAGGAATTACCAAAAGATATGATGTAACTAACTCACACATGACTCATACAAATCAACCCCAATAAAGTTCAATGCTAATAAATCAGAATATTTTATTGGATGGCAAAAGAGTACCTCGTTAGGTTCATAGACAAGTCCATTCATCAATAGAGAACACTCAAGCTTAGCAAAGCCCAGTTTAAAGGCAAACATGGTGCTCTCCACAGACAGCTCGTTCAAAGTTTGGTCCTTCTCCAATTTCAATAGAGTCTCTTGAGGGGGCGTTTTCACCCTAGGCCTAAAAGGGCAAATTATAATTAGATCTCTGAAAATTGGCAAGAATTTCACCAACAACACATATATTCAATTGGAGAATCAATGACCCTTGTAGATGAGAGGAAAAATTACAACAAGATCACAGTTACAAGAAGGTAAATTTAAAAGTCTTACAGCACTGTTTCCACAAAAGCCCCTTCAACATGATGCACTTCGGGACCATCCTCTGCACCTGAATCCATTCTCAATTTGTTCACCTGTGATTGTGAAATACAGATTAAAATATGTGTATAATAGAGTACAATTTCTAGACGATGACACCCAACTGATGATAAAGCATAGATCAATAATTATATGTTTGGATAAGTGAGTAGCTGTCCAACTGTAAGTCTCTAACAGGATCACACAATAGGGAATGGATAATCCAAACCCATAGAAATTGGAACCAAATACCAGATTCCCACAAGGGAATTAGTGCCACAAAGTTCGAGTAAGTAAGAATGCCCAATATATCACTCTTTGCGCATCAGACTCTTACATTGCTCAAGAACTGGAAAGCCGTTGGAGCACCATGATTTTCTTTGATGTAATTGAAGAGGCGTATGATCTGACAAATTGAAACAACACATCATCAGGAGAGTAAAGAGTGGTTCATCAAGGTCATAGGGTCAAACAAAGTATAGATACAGTGTGTTCTCTCTTTTTTCACATTACCAAGAAAATTTCTTTCAGTTTCTTATACCATATAATTGGTCCCTAGTCTAGGAAAACAGGAGAGAGAGAGAGAAAGAGAGTTCAATTATATTAAAATATCTAAGTGCAACTATTAAAACATCTAAGAGAAAATTCATAATTGTAAGCACAATATCCTAGACCTCGATATTACACCACAAGGCTGTTTTCCTTCTTCACCACACAAAACCAAAAACTGACTTCAAGGGTCATAATATTTATACAGGTTTATCAAGAAGCCACCTTCTTCAATACAATATAATGAATAGTTATGATTTGCTCACCCTAAGATCATGTAATTTGTGCAGTCAGAAGCTCCTTCAAAGAAAATTGTTCCGAGTTACACTATATAGGACTGAAAATTCTCTTTGCTGATTTTAATTACAAATTATCTCCAAGGAAGAAAAAGAGCTATGTTTGCTGATTATAGAATGAAAATAATCAAGGGTTCCAAGAAGCTTAGGCAGAACGCCTAAACCTAAGTAAAGAACGTAACAAGACTTCAAGATAATGTTTGGTTATGTTTTGACTAGTATATCACACAAATATGTCACCAGCCCTAGAAGATAGGAACGAGGCCGTATGCGTTTGATTGTTGTTACTACACATGTCTAGGAAAAGAATATTGCTTGGGAAGAAATTTGTTGGAGAAGGTGAGTAATGTTTGGGGTTTTTGGAGGATGATAATTCAACCAAAGACTAAAGAAGATGATAGGCCGTACAAGATACTTGAATTCTTGAAGAAACATTTACATATTACTGGAGAGTCGGAGACATATAAGAGAAAAACAAGAAAACACAGACATTTTTATTACTTTGTAAGCTAAATACTCCACTTACCAAACTTGAAATGTCTTCATCATACTTTAGACGAGCAACTGGAAGTTCACCATCATTTGCTTCAATCCCTTCGACTAACTTTGCTGAGTACAATATCACACCAAATCTCATAGGAAGATTGTTCTCAAACAAGGCAATGATAGTGTCAATTGTCTGCAACATTCCAATTGATTACCAAAGGCATCGGATATCGAATATCATATAAATGAAGCACATGTGATATGCAGAATGGAAAACTTGCCTCAAGCCCACAAGGAGATGCAGGATCCAAAACAAAAACTGCATGGAACAGATTTTTTCGAATGTATCGTAATTGTCCAGGGAAGACTGGCATCAAGATCTACGATCTCATCGTGTAAGAACATGTAATCAATTTAATCTGCAAGTAATCTAAGTCCAATAACAAAAAAAATAGCTATACCTCATTTAAATTGCTTCTCCAGCGCTTGTACATGGCATCTACTTCCAAGTTATTGATGTAATGAACATGGTCTGAACGAAAATCAACACGAAATGCATGTGTCTCTGAAGGTGGCAAAACCGAGAGGAATTTCCTTACGGTGCTTGGAGGGATCTAGGATTTTATCAACATTCATTATTAGTATTCAAATACATGAGATATTCAATGAGATCAAGCACAGTGCAGGGAGGGAAGATTGCAGGCCAAAAGATCTAGCATTGAACCATCACACAGGTGGGAACTTTCTGGAATAGCCTCAATATATATCATTCAGGATAAATGAAATTCCAAAAGATAGTTGGAGTTCTTCTACTTCTTATAGTCAAATAAAATTGTATGCTTGGTGGAATTTCAATACCTTCAGTTTTCTGTACTGATCGGCCAGTGTCAACTCCTGGTGTGCCATGTCAAACAACCTGCACAACACAACATTAAAAGAATTATAATTGGGAACAAGTTTTTTTGGACAAAAATTGCACAAATATCTGAAGACTTCTCTCTCTCTCTCTCTCTCTCTTTCTCTCTCTCTCTCTCTCTCTCTGTGCAGTTAATACACTGACTAAATCGAGTTATAAACAGACTAATTACAGCTTTATAGCTAATTATACAACTCCAAAGCCTACCTAACTCTGACTTTCTGTTGCATAAAATAAATAAGAGAAAGTCTTAAATTCCTCATGATTTGAGACCCACCACAAAACTCTGAACTAGTCCTATACCACACAAGATCTCTCAAACCAAAGTGACCAACATAAAGTCAGTACAACAACCCTCCTTAACATTTGACATTTTTGCATGTGAAGCATAAAGAACGCTCTTAAAATGATTGTGGCAGAATCTAATGCAAGCCAAACTGCCTCAAAACTTGTTTCCATGAGATGAAGGTAAAGGGCCAATGCACCGCCAACCCCGATAAATAATAGACCAATAATTATTAGAGGCATTTTTATTTTCCTTGTCAAGGATTGAATTAAATTGAAGAGAGAATAATAGAACATCTAAATGAGTGGTTTAGGAAAGAAGCATTACAGATGAAGGTCTATATCTTCAACATTCAGCAAGGCACCATTCAGAGCCATTAAGGACTTTCCGGGTGGAAGCATTCGCTGGTTGGCTATAATTTCATCTTTTATGGAATCATTTAGCTACAAAATATTAATTACACGGCATCAGCTCACAGAAAGACACGATGTCTTTAAAGAGCAGCAGTCACATGCAGATCACATCTTATACATTATTACTACTACTCCCTCTGTCCGCGAATAAGAGTCCCATTTCATTATGGTACGGGTTTTAAGAAATGTTAAGAAAAGTGGGTGGAAGAAAGTTAGTGGAATATGGGGTCCATTTATATATATATATATATATATATATATATGTATATATATATATATATATTAGTTTTAAATGATATGTGAGTGGAATGAGTTGGTGGAATGTGGGGTCTCTTTACCATTTACAGTAATAATGAACCGGGACTCCTATTCGCGGACGGACTAAAATGGAAAAACGGGACTCCTATTCGCGGACAGAGGGAGTATCTAATATCAAAGTCTGTATAATCTCCAAAACAAATTACAATACCTTCATGCGAGACAGTGAAGAAACAACACTAGGAAAATTTTGATTGATTTCCTGCATTGACTGCAAAGGATCAGAGGCATGCACTATCCGTTGTGCTGTTTGATGTCCTAAATCTGTGCAGTTAAAAAGACAAAGGTTTGTAAATGATTAAACTTTATATTTTATAATGCGTTGTTTAAGCTACAATGATAGAATTACCTTTTAGTTCCCAAACATCCAGTGTATCAGAAATAGTAGATGACAATAGATAATCCCTAAAAGCCATTACTTCAGATGTTAGCTCTGGCTTACGTTCCTGCACAAGCACAAAGATTTTTCAACAATAAATTAACTGGTCTATAGGATTTACATACACCACATTCAATCTTGATTAAAATATATTTCCTTATCATACTGTATGACTTTCTTTGTGATGCACACAAGATTACTGATGATTCAAAGCTTTAAGTTTAAAAAAAAAAACTTTCTTTCTCATTGAATGTTCTCTATTGTAGACTTCACAAAAATATTTACTGGTAGTCAGCATCTCATCTAGGTCCTCGATGAGATAAGCTACTTTTACATACAGCATAGGCAACCTTAATGTCTCGACTCTCCCATTATTGAGAACAACAGTGAAATGCATGAGTAATTAAGTATTTATCATATATCTCACTCTTTATATATCTGTTTCCACAAGTGAATGTATGCTCAGAGTCTATGACTGCATAACTGCCCTAATTCGTAGGGGTATAAGATTTAGTCACTGTAATTACTTTCCATCCTTTTGATATGTATATCAGATAATTTAAACTGAAGAGAGTCCAAACATCAAATCAAAAATGACACAGCTATTCATGTTTCATTCTCTTGCCTTCCATCCATTACATTACAGTTGACAGATAAATTTTGTATGAAGAGGTGAGAGGATGAACAAACCAAAATGCGGGAGAAAATGAATCCTCTGACTTCTTGGCTAAGATCTTCAGTATGGGGATCTTCAAGAGTCACACCTGTTATGGTTATAAAAAAACCTTTAGAATCACGGTATGTCACACTATTGTTAATTATCAGGGAGGCTAGTTGTTTTTCCAAGTAAATGCAATTAAGCTACAAACAATCTCAAAGTCCAATGAAATTAGACTGTTTGGAAAAAAATTACGGTTGGACAATGTAAGAGTTCTGTGTCAAAGAGTATTAGTATGATATTAAATGCATCATAACCACATTACTTACTCATGCCATCATTGATTTATCAATCTAGCAAGGACATGGGATTTTACCTTTCTTTATTGCACTATCATCCATAGCTTTGTATTCCATATTCTTCAGTGCTAGCTCTACACCATAGCCACCCAAGTTTACAGAATCGCCAGTGCCAATGGCTCCACAAGGAGAAGTTTTTTGTTCGCATCCAGAAGGCAATACGGATCTGACAACATACTTGGCTTTTCCCTAAAGGGTTGATAAAAAATGGTCAGAAAATAATAGATGAATAAGAAACGGAAGAGTCCTTCTAGTTATATCACCCAACTAAGGAGGATGAGTGGCATTACAAATATAAAAAGTGGAGAATATCTCTGGTCTTGACAGTCATTGGGTAGGAAGTAGGGACATAAGTATGCCGGCCCCAAAACAACGGAACACTTTACAAAACTCACATAGTTCAAAAGTGGAAGGATAAACTAGTTAGCTAAATAAACAAGATCATAGTGTGCGTTATGAGGATAACAACCCTATGGAACAGAAAGGGATGAGAAATTCCCGAAGGTGAAGTCAGGCTAACCACAAATACAGCTCCAATCTTTTCCAATATTCAACACAAACGAGGCCTTAGAATCTTTGCAGGTTGAGGCCCACCATGTAACTTAAAAACTTAACTCCATACCACCTCCTCTAATATTCTTCTGTATCCTTGAAATCTCCTAGCCTACTTTGTCCTGCCTACTTTCTTATTTTTCTAATAAATTTGTAACTTATTAAGACAAAAGTTTTCCTATCATATCCTAAGAAGAATTGAATTCCAGAAACACTCAGACCAGAAGATTAGCATAGTTAAAAAAGAGAGAAATTCTGTTTCTGAGCATTTACATTTTTAGCAGCTTCTGACAAGGCCGTATGAAATTCCTTAAAGCACTCAGTCCCAAGAGCTCCATAGAGAATGGCAGTGGGACTTCCAGCAGTTGAGTCCGGATGGACATGATCAAAGTCAAAAATCTCTGGAGACTGAAATGCATTATCCTTTCTGTAGGCACAAAAGGTATAGTTCAAAACAATGCTGGAAATTCACATTATCTTGACTGGAAGTATAAAACATAAAAGTCTATAATAAATCTCTCATATCCTCGAATAATCAGACGAGAACAACCTAGAGCTGGACTTACGTGTCAACGGGATTTTCCAGCCACTTGTGCAAATCTTTGACATCAAAGAACAGGGAACCACCGGTGTCAACCCAGCAACATTTATTTCCAGGACTCTTGACGTTCTTTCCCAAAAGCAACGCTTCAGAAATATCAAGCTTCGCAGTTTCACTCGGTTCTGATGTCCCTCCATCATCAGCTAGAGGAAAAGACGAAAGAGATTCCTCCGCTAACTGGCGATACAGCACTAGTCTAGGTGAAGCTGACCTAAGAGTTAGAGAGAATTCAAACACTGATGCTAATGGTTCACTCAACAGAGACTTCCCATGCTCAGCTATTTTCTTCAAGCAATCTTTTGCAGTCCTCAAATCCGAATCCAAATCCACCGCGTGGATCCATGATTCCACGAAATCCCAGAACAAATCTTTCCACTCTTTAGATAACAATTCCCTACCAAATTCAAAAAATTGAAATCAGAATTGAAGCTAACAAACCAGCTCAGCTCATCAAAGACTCCCCTACAATCATGATCAATGTCAATTAAAGCTAATGCAGCCATTCAATACAAGCAATTGCAAATGCAAACCAAGATACAATGCTTCAATTTCATAACCATATAGCCAATGTTAATCAAAGCTAATGTAGCTATTACAGTATGAGAGAGAGAGAGAGAGTACCCAGCTTCTAGAAGAAGTGGAGTGCCAGACCACTTAGCTCTAAGGGCGACCTGCACATTCTTGGGGCTGCGGCTCTGAGCTGAAAGGGGCGAAAACAAACCAAACAAAACTAACACGACGATCACACACAAAAAACATCTAGATCTAACACGCGCCTCCCCCATTATCTCGATGATCGATTCACGCACTTCAAAATTGAAGAATTGATCAGACTCCCATTTTGAACGCGGCGCAAAGATTCAATTTTTATTTGTAATTCTTGTTTCAGTGGTTTTGGGGTTTTGCACAAAGAGTGAGTTGACTGACGAAGGTCTTCAAAGGATTGTTCTTGGTCAGCGATAGCATTAAATTTCTTATTTATAGCTTTTCCATTGTTGAATTGAATCTGAGATAGGAGAAGGTATATTTTAGGCCTTTGTTTTTTGACAAATAAATTGGGTTCAATATTTATTGTTGGGCTTAAATTATTTAAATTTGATATTATAAGAGATTTATACAAATAGTGAAAGGAGAAACTAAAACCAATATCATTAGTAAATCTGATATATCACAATTATAATGACTTATTTTATAGAGAAATAATATGCTACGTATCTTACTGTAAGCTTATTATAATGAGCATCACTCTCATTTGATTTATTTTATTATTATTTTATTTGAAATTATAGAGCAAACAAGCAAATCATATCAATCTTTGACTTTTATAAATTTTTTAAAATTAAAAATTGCAATAACATTTTTTAATGTATTAGAATCAATAGGAGTATATAAATTGAAACAAACAACGCTAAATGCACGTTAAACAAGACTGATGCTCATATAAGGAGCTCACATAAGATACGTAGCATATTATTTTTCTATTTTATAATAAATAAAAGTGTCTAGGATACGTATGAAATTAATTATAAGTTCAAAAGCTGTTTTTAAGCCGCGTTTGAACTTCATGAGCGGGCAATAAGTTGGTCGACCCTTCAACCTACACAAAAAAATTAATTATAATTCTAGTCTACTTGAGATTCATGACCCGAGATATATAATCAATAATAATGCAACAGTTAATCTATGTTCATGACTTCATTTAATATCATTTTTTCTCTCTAAATATATACTTAAAAGTTTTATTATCATTTCAAATGTATATTATAAATGTTTTGAAATTTGCATAAAGGATTGTAAAAAAAGTTTCATTCAGATTCAATTTAATATATTTTGTTATCAATTTTCTACCGTTTCAATTTTTTTTCCTATACAGAGTACATGTAATTTCATTATTATCTATGTTGATAAAAAAAAATTAACTATTACGAGTAGTATTTTATATTAATACAAAATGTGTCACAACATACATTAAGATTATAAACAAGATTTCACGTCGTTGATTTGGGCCCTAACTTCTTCACCTTGCAAAGCCCAATTATTCTTCCTCGGCCCACCTTTGTTAAGAAAAAAAAACTTAAAATACAGCCTCGAAATTCGCTTACAAAATCACATAATATTGGTGTATAGTAATTTTCTATTTCTAAAAAGAAAATATCCCTAAAATCTAATTTAAAGACCGCCTCTAATATTACATACACATAAATTTTTATTCATAAAATTCATATGCTATTTTAAGTTATCTTACCCTTTTTGAAAGAATTGGTGTTATTCATAAGTTTATAGAAAATTGAAGATTCTATTGAAATTTGAATATAAATTTTTTCAGTTTATTTTTTACAATTTTACACCAGCTATATTTAAAATTAATTACGGTGGCATCATTCTGATCTCTCCCAAAAACTCCCCTTCTATGCATGATTTTATTTTATTTTCCTAATTTAATTTATTTCGATGTTGATTAGGATTTGATATAGGAATATCTCCCAAAAATCTATAGTATAAATATGTACGGAAAGAATTATCATCACCCTAACTCGCTAACTTCTATCCCAAATTTATTCTTACTTTTCATAAGCTGCAGTCAATATGAAGAGAGATTCTTCCAAGAGTTGCAAGAAAGATTTTCGAAGTAATATGGAGAGACATCCTTCCACGGGATGCAGGAAAGATCTGCAAGAAATATATATACCGCAAGAAATATGGAGAGATATCCTTGGAAGACTCCCGATGAGATGCATTATGAGGTGTTAGACCGTTTGTAAGTCATGACGCGATCTAATAGAATCAGATGGTCTGCTTGCGAAACAATGCATGGCCTTCGTTCGTCAAGACGAGATGGGGTATGGAGTCAGGTATGGAGTCGCTGATGAGGACGGCCAGCCACTTTTCCGATTCGACTTGCCCTCTTGTCCAACTCCTCCTCACCATCGTTTGGTAATTAGTTTCGTTAATGGGTTGCTTTTGCTGTGGGATGGATTGTATGATTATAATGATTTTCTTTTCGTAGTCAATCCAATTACTTGTGAATATATTGAGCTTCCTCCTCAACCTACACGTAGGTGTATATATGGATTTGGAGTGACAAATTAAGTGGACAATATAAGATTTTATGTATCGATGAATCTGGGTTTTGTCATGTGTATACTCTAGGAGGAGAATGTTCGTGGAGAAGGATCTCAGCACCACCGACAACTAGATTACCTACCATACCATCGATGGGCTTTACACCTAGACCATCACTTGATTCTGCTGTATTTTATAATGGAAATATTCACTGGGTTACTTGTGATTTTGGGAAGAATTTTTTTGTTTGTTGCTTTGATCTTAAAACCGAGCTCTTTACCAATTTTCCTCTTCCGCCCCTTAATGAGCAAATCTTGATTCATCCTGAGCATACTCGTTTGGCTTTATTATATTGGGGATATCGGCTATGCATTTTAGAGGACAAGCTGTGGTTTTGCGATACATCATATCCTGCAGATAATCCTAAAATTTGGAAGATGGACAACTATGGAGATACAAGTTCTTGGATAATGGAATATAACTTCAAATCACCAACATAACCTACCACTCCGATCAAAGTTTTGATGAATGGTGATTTGATGTTCTGTGGCCAAGGTAGTTTATTTATCTATTCCAAAAACACTGAAGGTTGTGTTGAAGATGCTTATCTTCACCAATATTACTATTTTTATTTTCCTTGCATCAGTACTTACACCCCAAGCTTTTCTTCACTCAAAACGATGGGAATTCACAATGTTAAGTCATTGTGTTTTCATTTGAGATATTTTGTATTTTCATGGATTTTTGTAAGTTTGTTTCATTAGGAACTTGTTTTTAGTTTCATATATTTATTGTACTGAGTATTTCTTTCGGATTCAATCCAAATGTATCACAATATATAATTTCGCGTGATGTACTTTGTTTCCAACTTGGCAAAATAGTAGTAGTAGTAATTAGGAACATTAGATATAAATAGGGGTGCTTAAACGGTTCTCCGGTTCTCGGTTAATCGGAATTGGAACCGGAACCGATCGGTTAATTGAGGAACCGGAACCGGATTTTCCGGTTCCGGTTCCAACTTTTTAAATAACACCGGTTCCGGTTCGGAACCGGAACCGGATTATAATTTTTTTTATAATTTAATATACTGAAAAATCTAATTTATTGAATTAATTTTGAATTAAAGTAAAATAGTTTGAAACATTGAGTGATTTTTAGATTTAAATGTTTAATCTGTGATACTTTGAATCTATAATTATTTCCCTAATCCATTTTTTATGAACTAACTACAATGAGTAGAACATCATAAGTTTGTTTTTAGTTTTCAAAAAAACTTATACAAATACAATATCATTTCATATGATATATTTATTACAAATTTATGTAACAATTCATTTAACATACGATTTTAACATATTTGTGAATAATTTATTAAGTGTTCCGGTATAAACCAAATAGTCACAACAATATCAATTAGTATTGGAAATTCCAATGAATACCATGTTTAGCCAAAAAAGGGAAAATGAAATTAAATTTTAAAACTCATTTTTTTTAGAAAAATTGCTAAAGTTTAGAACTCCTATTTTTGTATTAGTAAAAAATTGCTAACATAAACTAGTCCGACCCGACCTACTACACTTGGCATCACTCTTATCCATATATGAATATTATTGTATTGTTGGTTTGTATTTTGTGTATTTATTTTAATTTTTAGGTATTATTTGTTATAATTCTAGATGTTGGATTATTATTGGAGAAGTATTGAACTATTTAAAATTATAAATAAATTCGGATTAAAATTACACATCGGTTCCGGTTCGGAACCGGAATAGACCGGTTCTTAACCAGCCGGTTCCAAACCGGAACCGATCGGTTCCGGTTCCGATTCCGGAATTTATGAAAATTTAAAACCGGTTAACCGGTCAACCGGTCCGGTTAGAACTGGAACCGGCCGAATAAGCAGGCCTAGATATAAAGGCCCAGCCTTAATAGTTAATACCTCAGGTTCTTATAAGTGATTTATTATGGTAATTTATTGATTTTTGTACGTGAAACAACGCAATGCAAGAGCTTAAAGTACACATTAATTGGAGAAAAAATGCAATTCCTTTTATTAATGGCAGAGGATCTTGCTAAGAGGCAGAGAAACCATGAGAAGACATCAATGTTATTAATGGCGTATCCAAAAAAACATGATGATGATGGCCGTTCTGCTCCAGTCGGGTGATGCCTCGATGGCATTGCCATTCACAGCAAAGCATGCTGAGAAGTACTACATGCCAGAGGAATGCATCGAACCTAACTCAGAGTTCCACCCGAATACCGTTTGTCCGTTTCCTATATGTTGGCCACCCTTCCTCTCAGAGTTCTAGATCGGTCTTTAAAATTAGTTCAACAATATCACAATTTTCATGATTTTGCACTATAATAATATATTACTACATCTTAATTTAAATAAAATGCATAAAGTTAGTTGTAGTATTTATTAGACTGGTAGACCACACCAAATCTATGAGTCCAACTAAATAGAAAAAAAAAATAGATTTAATTTCATCCATTTGCATCCTCACTAGTACAATATTTTTTTTTCAAAGACATGTATCTCTATCCGACATTATTTATGACATACTCCCATGGCATTACTCTGTTTTCATGATTTTTCACTATAATTTACGTAAAATTACTTATTACAACTTGATCCGAGTAAAATGCATATAGTTGTCTATATTTTAATATTAAACTTGATATAAGATTAAAGAGGCATTGGGTTGCTGTATCAAGGCAATGATCGGTAAGAGTGTGAGAATTAATGAACACAGTGACCAAATGCTATCTATAGTATATAAAAGATCTATAGTATATAAAAGAGGAGTTTTAGGAGGTTTTGAATAATCATTTTATGCTGAGGAATGAAAATGCAATTAATATAAAATTCAAAAATTAATTTTAATAAATATATAATCCTACTTAATTAGTTTTCCACGTTTCTTTTTAATAATGGAGATTAATTTCTCATATTTCATATATACGTGAATAGGAGGCTAGCAAAGATAATTTGATTCAATATAATAAATACCGAAGCAAACGTGTGAAAGGGAACTGACCCCATCTCTGATCTCTCTCTGCTACTCATCAATTTTCATTATCAATAAATAAATATTTGATGCTTACTATATTTCCCCTCTGGTTCTTGCTTTCAAGAAACGATTTTTGTTGATGGGTTTTAGGCTAAAAATCAAATGGGGCGGTCTTTCAGTTCAGTCGCCTCTCTCCACAAGTTCTTCATCTTTGCTGCCTTCATATTCTTATGAGTCTCGTCACGGGAACAACAACTTTCATCGACATTATCGTGACTATTCTTCTTCCTCCACTTGATGTTTTACTCAAGTTTGGCTATGAGTGTCTATTTATCTTTCTAATTAATATTCTTTTAATTTGATAGTATACAATTATTTCTATATTTATATATATTCTCACCCAGTAGACATTCACCTCCCTCTCACATTCTCAGGTAAATAAATACTTTTATTCTCTATTTATCACTTTGATTGATGTTAATTTGTAGTCACTATAACTTTATCTTCTTGATTTGGATGGCTAGGGAATCCTATACAAAATTATATGGTGTGAATTGTTCGATTGTGTACTTTCATGGGTTTCATACATCTTATGTTTTTGCTCTACGGATGATCGTTTTAATACATATTGATCTTTGATTTTGTGCATTGATTTTGTGCATTGCATATTGATTTTGTTCTTTATATTATTGTAGTTTTAGGTGAGGCAGACGACTTTACCTACGAGTTCTGTTGAAGAGTAATGAAATATGAAGAATTGAAGGTTTTAGTTTATAATGATGATTTTAATTTTAAAGTTAATGTAGTGTATAAAGAAGTTTTAAAAATGATAAGTAATTATTCATTATATTTAATTCTTTATTGTGATAGATTTTCATCTTCCTATTCCATGATTTATTATTTAAACATTATATTATGTGATTTGTTTCAAATTTATTATACTTCAATGTTGATTTGTATAGATTTTTTATTCTCATATAACTAAAATTGTTACTCATATTGTTCATTGTTAATGTTGATTCTAATTTATTTAATAAATTGAAAATTGAAAATTAATGTTGTAAAAATATATTAATATGTGCATAGCATATGCGTGATACTGGTAACAATAATATCGAATATGAATTTATTCCTGAAGGATCACAACTTCAAGGATATAGTGCGAAAAAAACATGGAGATGTATGAGTGAGGCCCTAAGAATTGAGTAAAAATTCCATGACATCTATTAATCATGGAAAGTGGCATTATATTACTACTATTCCTAATAAATATGGAAATTATCATTATCAAATAGGCGTACAAAAATACTATATGCATATTGACCTCTTAATATATTAATATTTTACACATAAAAATAATAATATAATATTACTTTTGATGTTAAGGGAAAAATATTACTTCATATAATATTCCATCTGTCCCATAAGAATATGCACTTTTTTCCTTTTTAGTCCGTCCCACAAGAAAATGCACCTTCTACTTTTGGAAACTTTTTTCTCTCTATTGAGGTGAGACTCATTATTTACTAACAATACTTTAATTACTTTTTCTCTATAGCTCTTTCTTACTTTACTAATTTTACATTAAAACTCGTGCCGAACCCAAAGTGCATATTCTTTGGAAACAGAGGGAGTAACTCTTTTTGATAGTACTATTTTGTTATTTAATATATATCCTCTTCTAATTTGTTGTATCAAACATAAATTTAATATAACAATCGAAATTACAAAATTTAAATGCTATTATTAGAATTTATTGAAAGCGGTCAAAAACAAAATTTTCGAACCGGCTATTCGTTGTCAAGTTTCGTCCAATTTTGTTCGATTATATCTTCTTGGAGTTGGATTGGGGGTTGGCATCGCGCGTCAATTCTAGAATGTTTATCTTCTCGCGCAATGATGTTGGTGCACCCCGGCGTGGGGGACTGCTTGCGATTGAGCTTCTGGGGTATCATAGTCGAACCAATTTGCCGCAGCCGGTCCTTCGTCCTCAACTACAACTAAGTATGATTCAAAAATAAAAAAAATTTAAAAAAAAAGGAGGAAAAGGAACATACGGAGTCACAACAGACATGGTGAGAAAGGAAAATGAGATCTTTGAGCCCAACCACCTTAGACAAATGTCGGCGTAGTAGTAGTAAGAGCATCCGCAACGCTGCCTCGTTGCGGTCTCGAGCAGCGTTGCGGTCTCGATCTCGTCTCGACGAGACGAGACGGCATCGAGACAGCGTTGCGGCTCCCGTCTCGTCTCGATGAGACGAGATGTCTCGACGCCCGACGCGTCCTAGCGAGGCCAGCCTCGCGCTGGCGAGACACGCGCCCGGCGCCACGTGGCGCGCGCGGGCGGCTGGCGTGACGCCCACTCGCCGACCCGCGAGTGGGCGTCGGATTTATGACGTCATAATTCAATTTTTTTTAAAAAAAAATCAGATTTTTCGAAAAAAAAAATTTTTTTTTTAATAAAAAAACGGTAATATGACCGTTGAACGGTCATATTTTTAATTTTTTTTTTTATATTCTATATATACTCTTCTCCATTCTCCATTTTACACACAAACACACATCTATTCTCTCATCTCTCTTTCTTTCCTCTCCAATCACTTCTATAAAATCATTCTTTTATTTTTTTCTTCTCCCAAATTTAATCAATTATGGATCCATTTGAGCAAATGCGTCGAATAATGGAAGAATCGCTAGAAGAAGATCGACGTAGGGAGGAGGAAGCCGCCGCGCCTCCTAGGCGACGCCGGACATACATCCACCGTAACCGGGAGGAAGCCGCCGCAAGGTTGGAACGTGATTACTTCAGTCCGAACCCGGTGTGGGGAGATATCTACTTCCTTCGCCGTTTCCGTATGTCACGCCCGCTATTTTTGCATATCGCGAGTACATTGGCGGCACGAGAAGAGTTCTTTAGAGAAGGGTTCGACGCTGTTGGCCGTCCTAGCCACACGACGCTCCAGAAATGTACTGCGGCGATCCGTCAGCTTGCTCGGACAAACGGCGGATGCGTTCGACGAATACCTACACGTCGGAGAATCCACTGGGCGACTTTGTTTGTTGAACTTCTGCAAAGGCGTCCCGGCAGCCTTCACCGCCGAATTTCTCGAAGAAGCCAACCACCGCAGATTGTCGTTTCTGCTCCGTCTTCACGAACAAGTGCACGGATTCCCCGGGATGCTCGGGAGTGTCGATTGCATGCATTGGCAATGGAAGAATTGCCCTGTGGCGTTGAGGGGGTCATACACGAGCGGCCACAAAGGCACCCACCCCACCGTTATACTCGAGGCCGTCGCCGACTACCGGCTATGGATTTGGCATGCGTATTTCGGGGTTCCCGCTCGAACAACGACGTCAACGTGCTCAACAACTCCGACCTCTTCGCCGAAGTTCTCGAATGGTAAAGCGCCGGCCATCAACTTCGTCGCTAACAATCGCCAAGTATAAAATGAGGTACTATCTTGCCGACGGCATCTATCCGAAGTGGCCAACCTTCGTGAAGACGTTCAACAGCTCGCGGACGAAAAGCAGTCTCTTTTTGAGCAAAGCAAGAGTCTGCTCGCAAGGATGTGGAGAGAGCGTTCGGGGTTCTCCAAGCTCGATGGAACATTATCAAAGCCCCGGCTCGACAGTGGTTTATGGAGAATATGGTTGACATCATGTATACGTGCATAATCTTGCACAACATGATTGTCGCCGACGAAGGACCTGAGGCGGGAAATTGGTTCGACCCTGAAACCCCGGGAAGCTCAACCGCAAGTAGTCCGCCTCGAACGGGAGTGCATCCGTCTTTGCAAGAGCGGTTGTCTATTCGGGCAAGGACACGTGATTCTACCGCCCACGCCCAACTCCAGGAGGATCTAATGGAGCACATTTGGGCAAAATTTGGCAACCGTTAGATGATCGTCACTAGAGAACTCCTTCTGCTTCTTTGCCTCCATTTTTTTTATTTGAGTTTAAGTGTGCAATTTGTAATTTCTAGTTTTTTAATTATTTCTTTTTTATTTTTTTAGGTATTTAAATTGTAATTTTATTTTATTTATAATGAAGTGTGTTTTTTATTAATTGAATTTGTTGGAATTAAAAAAAAAAATGAAATTGAATGAATAGTTAAGAGATGGTTAACAGATGGAGGGATGTAGGTGTTGTCTCTTAGTTAAGAGATGAGGTGAAAAGTACAGTGGGGCCCATGAATAATGAAGAGATGAGACGGTTAAGAGACGGATAAGAGATAGCGTTGCGGATGCCCTAAGAATCACTCAAATGACATTAAATTAAATTTTTTTTAGTGTTTTTACTTTTTATAATGGTTCAAAGCTTCTTGGGAAGCCAACTTTATTTTAAAAATTATATTTTGAACTTGGCACAAGAATTTTTTATTGGACCGAATTTTATTATTTTGCATGCTCTCTTTCTTGGTATATGTTTTAACAATAAATCTTGTTTATAAATTGGAACACATGGCTCAAGGAATGGCTTTTGCAGTAAATTATTTTACCAATGAATAATTTTGTACTATCAATAGGCAGTTGGTTTCCTCAATGAATAATTAATACTCCCTCCGTCCCATAAAAGTTGAGACAAAACTTTTAGGCAAAGAGATTAAGAATTTATATTAAATAAATAGGAGAGATGAAAAAAGCAGGAAAGATAAGAGAGAGTAAAGTAAATGATAGAATGAAGTAAGAGTGATTAGATGTTTTGTCTTTAGTTAAAAAAGAAAATGACTCAACTTTGTTGGGACGGACTAAAAAAGAATACGACTCAACTTTTATGGGACGGAGGGAGTACTATCAATGTGCAATTGGCTTTTTCAGTAGATGTACTATTATAACTTTAAATCACGAATAAATAAAGTTTGTCCACATTTTATCATGTTTCCCGCTAAAAATGATTTTAGAAAACTGTCACTTTATATACTTCATTCGTCCCGCTTAAAATGACACGTTTTCCTCTTTAGTTTGTCTCAATTAAGATGACACATTTCATTTTTTGGTAACTTTCTCTCTCCAATTAATACACTCAACCACTTTTTTTCTTACTCCTATTAAAATATTCATCTTTCTTTATCTCTCTACTTTAATACTTACATTCACCTTCTATCTCTCCAATTAAACAATTTAAGCAATAACTCCTAAAATCCTGTGCCGGCTAAGCAATGTGTCATCTTAGCCGGGACGGAAGGAGTAGTATACTATCTCCGTCCCACATAATTTGGGACATTTTGATCCAGAATTAATTTTAAGAAATCTAATGGAAAGTGAGTTGAGAAAGTTGGTGGGATGTAGGTCCTACTTTTAAAATATTAGTTTTATAATAAAATGTGAGTAGAAATGAGTTAGTGAAATATGAGGTCCACTACCAAAAATGGTAAAAGTGAAATGAGACAAATTATGTGGGACGGTGCAAAACGAAATACTGGGTCAAATTATGTGGGACGGATGGAGTAATAGATAGATTATCACTTTATTTAGTCTAATCCTTAGTCTTATTTTTTTTATGTAGTTATTCTCTCTTTTTTTCAATTTAATTATACAAAATCTTTTTCTTTCTACATTTTTTTCATATTTTTTATTAGGAAAAATTAATGATATAAATATGCATAAGAATACACTATACATTGAAGGAATGTGATCAAATGCAAACTCTAAATATTGTACAAACTCCAAACTATGATCTGCACCATTAGAAAATGTCAACATACGATAAAATAATAGCAACAAAAAATGTCAACACAATATCAACGGTTGATGTTGTGTTGAAATTGTGTTGACATCAAAATCTTGAAATTTTACATTGTGTTGAAGTTGTGTTGATACTGTGTTGGAAAGTGTGGAGTTTGTACAATATATGAGTTTACATTTTATCACTGCCCGTACATTGAATATGTAATTTAATTATATAGATCATTCAATAGTCGTTTTCATAATTTGAAACTTTAAAAAGTATTAATAATAAAATAATTTGATATGAATGACTATAATTATTTCATTTGATGATATCACTAAGAAATTAAGTATATGCATGTAGTCATTTTTTTAATTCATAAATTTAAAAGTTATTTAATACTAGTAAAATAATTAGATGTGAAATACTAATATGATTTCTTTGGGTGATAACACGAAAAAGAGTAAGTATACCTGCATGAGTCATTTTTATAACTTGGAATTTTAAAAATTATTTAATAACAAAATCAGTGGATGCGAATGACTGTGGTATTTCATTTGATGATACCACTAATAAATTAAGTATATATACATGTAATCAATTTTCAATTTAAAAAATTAAAAGTTATTTAATAATAAAATAATTGGATGTGAATGAGTATGATTATTTCGTTTGATGATAACACGAAAAAATTAAGTATATGTGCATGTAGTCATTTTTTATAATTAGAAATTAAAAAAATATTTTAAAATAAAATAATTAGATGTGAAATACTATTATTATTTCTTTGGATGATAACATTAAGAAATTAAGTATATATGCATGTAGTCATTTTCATAATTTTAAATTTTAAAAAATATTAATAATAAAAAAATTAGATGTGAATGACTATGATTATTTAATTTGATGATAAAACTAAGAATTAAGTATATGTGCGTGTAGTCATTTTTAAAACTATTTTGTTATTTTATGGGTAAGACTTTTTTTTCTTGTTTTATATCTATATTTATACAAAAATTTTACAAAATTTAAAAAGTACTATCCTCGTCCACAAAAAATAAAATACGTTTACCATTTTGGGCCGTCCACTAAATTTAGACTAATTTTAAATATGAAAAATTTTAAACCAAGTATTAACCTTACACATTATTTAAATACGGACCTCGAAATCCATTAACACTGCTTCCATACTTTTTTCCCTCCATCACTTTTATTTTATCAATTGCGCATTAAAATCATGTCATTTACAATTTTTTCTATTTTGTTTGGATCAATGTAGTATAACTTATACTTTTGTTAGCATACTAAATTATCAATTATAATTTTTAATATTGTCTTATTACCTTCGTTCTACAGTAATGAAGACGTTTCTTTTCGGCATGGAGATTAAGAAAAATTATGTTAGGTGAGTTAAGTAAAGGGAGAATAAAGTGAAAAATGAAAAAAAGTTGAGAGATAAAGAGAGAAAAAAGTAAGAGAGAGTAAAGTAAGTGTGTAGAAAAATGTGTTGACTTTTACTAAAAAAAGGGAAATGACTCTATTACTATGGAACGTACTAAAATGACAAAATGACTCTATTACTATGGAACGGAGGGACTAAGAAGTACCATATAAAAAAATAAGAAATTTTAAAAATAAGCAAATCAAAAATCCAAAACGAAAAATTTTAGTGCTCCGTATCATATTATTTTAAAATAGAATGGCTTGATGATCACGAAAAGTTTAGTCATGTCAAAATAGTTGTTCAGATGCCTTGAATTCTGTGTCTATTTACATTCTTTTGTTTTTCGATTCACAATTGCCCTATTTGTCACAACAATAGTACTATCAAAGAGTGATCTTGGCTGTCTATTAAGGTGAGATGTTCAACCGTCTCTGTAGCTCTGCCACGAGTCCGGTTCTTGGAACTTCGTCCTTGGTTGCGGCAGTGACATCTCTCAGTGTGACGACGCCTTTACTGAGCTCCTGGTCGCCTACTATCACCATGTAGGGTATCTTGGACCCTCTGGTGGCACGGTCTATGTGCTTTTTTAATCTCTGATGCACCATAACTTCAGCCTTTAGCTTGGCATCCCACAGCTCACTCGCCAGTTCGGCGCCTAGTGAGATGTCGTCGCCTAGGATGCTCACCAGAACCTGAGTTTCAGTTGCTCGTATTTCCTGAGACGAGGGCACATAGGATGTCAGAGGTCCGAAACTAAGAGTTTACTGACCTAAGAGAAAACACTCAGTCACAAGCAAAAACTATAGGAAATTTTTAAGAGCATGCTTCAAACAGTGAACACAAGTTAGCTGCATCAGAATTCTATGAGGTTGGCATATTGAAGTTGCACTATGAGACTACCTCATAAACTCGACATGTCTTTTAATTTATTCAGATGAGACAGAGTTCGAATGCATTTCTTTTCCTTGATAAAGGTAGATTTGTAAATAATGAGAAATGCATACCTGGTCATTTTGGAGTTGCTCCATGATAGCAAATACTCTCTCTATTCCTAAGCTGACTCCAACAGCAGGAACCTGCTTTGTGCCGAACATACCTATAAGATTGTCGTAGCGTCCACCGGCAGCAACTGAACCAACCTGAACAAAGTTTTTTTAGAATCCTTCAAATAAGACTCGTGTGGTATGATTCACATTATAACTAAAAAGAAGAGCAATTGGATAAGGAAGGGAGAAGCAATGTTGCAGCAGACAACTAAACAATTCTCCATTGTGACGAAAAACAATGAAGAATACCAGTACAAGTTCTTGCAAGAGTTATAGGTGTAATAAGTTGATTGAGTACTGAGCAGATTCAATTTTTCGAATTCATGTTAACGAATGATGGATAGATAAAAAATATCCAAGCTAATCTACCATTTTTACTTTGATGAATTGATTGATTCTGAACTTATTTGATCTTCTTTTCCTTCAAATACTCAATCATATGTTATAGGAGTAGTATATACTCCTGTTTTTGATAGATAGTAGTAGTATCTAGTACTATCTATCCTATCAAGTAAATGCCCCTTAAATCGTCAAAATGCTCCTGTTTTTGAGGCAATAATTAAATGTACATAAAATTGATATTTACCTGTGCACCCCCCCCTTTAAAAACAGTTTCAAATATGACTCCTGTGTAGTAATCCAGACCCCTTGCCAGACTCAAGTCGAAAACTACTTTGTTTATGCACTTGGACTTCAGTAGAGCTTTAAATAAAATCTCCAATTCATTCAATGCAAGCTCTGCTTCACTGTTTGATAAGAACTCACTGCCTTCCTGTTTTAACTTGGACAGTAACTCCATAGGCGATCCTCTATTTTCAACAAAACTTCCAATTTTATTGGCTGTCTCCTCTCAGTCAAACCTTTTTCTTCCACCTGTAAAATTGAAATGTATGCAGTCTATGAATCCACAAAGGATAGGATAATCCCACAAAATGAAAATCAAATATCATGTCATGTAATGGGATAGCTATTCTGCCAGTTTCACTTTGTCAACCTCTCGTGATCAGATCCACGCACTCACCATTTCCTTTTTAACCTTCTCAAATGTTTGCTTGTCTAGCTTGTCAATACTTGAACAAATAGTTCTAAATTTCTCTTGTGGCACCCCACAGATAGCCAACATGCCATCAAGTAACTTCCGGTGGTTTAGCTTCACCTGAAATGAATACTTGATACGGTTAAACACGAAATAATTTCCTTAACTATTAGCAACACAACCAAAACTTCAGAGGTCCATAAAGCAACGTGAGCAAATAATTTCACACAAGTAAAATATTTATTCAGATACAGTGTACAAGATAGAAAACGTATAGTGTCATCCAATTTTGTATTACTAAAATAACACTATCATAAAAAAATAGTTCTTTTAACCTCGTAATCTCCAATAGCTAGTTCATCAAGCAACTCTGTCAAGATTTTTATGACCTCAAAGTCTGGCAACATTTTTCCAAATTGACCAGCAAAGTCAAAGTCACATTGATAGAATTCACGATAACGTCCCTTTGATGGATTGTCCCGTCTGTTAAATTTTGCAATCTGGTACCTTTTGAAGGATGTCAAGCCATTCATAGCAACATATCAAGCAAAAGGTATTGAAAGAAGATGTAGGAGACAATGTATTGTGTTGTGTTTTCATTAGAATGATCCATCCCCCTCAATATAGGAGTTGTTACACTGTAATTACGGCATACAATCATTCTAATTCTTAGGCAAATATGCTCCCTATCAATTACATATTTCTCCTTTAATTATGTCTCCTTATTTGGTAAGTTGGGAGTATGGTATATTTGACACTCCCCCTCAAGTTGAGCAACGGCATCCCCGATACTCAACTTGCCTAGTACCTCAATTAAGGTTTTGGGATTCACTGCCTTCGTGAGAATGTCTGCTAGTCGTTCTTCTGATCGGACGAATGGGAGCTCTATGACTCCCCCTTCGATTTTTTCCTTGATAAAATGGCGGTCAACCTCCACATGTTTAGTCCTATCATGTTGGACTGGATTTTCTAAAATGCTGATCACTGCTTTGTTGTCGCAGAAAAGCTGACTTTTCCTCATCGGTGGAAATCCAATCTCAGTGAGTAATCTCCTAAGCCACATTATCTCCGTTAGACCACTCTTGATTCCTCGGAACTCTGCCTCTGCACTGGATAAAGCTACTACTTTCTGCTTCTTGCTTTTCCAAGTAACCAGGTTTCCTCCTACAAACGTGAAGTATCCCCCAGTGGACTTCCGATCTACAGGATTACTAGCCCAATCAGCATCAGTCTATCCATCTATCTCGAGATCTTCACTCTTCCTAAGTAGCACTCCATATCCCGTGGTTCCCTTGAGATAGCGTACGATCCTCAATGCAACATCTAAGTGATTTTGTTGAGGACGATGCATGAATTGGCTTACCACTCCAACCGCATATGAAATGTCAGGTCTTGTGTGAGACAGATAAATGAGTTTGCCTACCAACCGTTGATATTCTTCTCGGTTTGCTAACTTAGCGCCGTCTTCAAATTTCAATCCATGGTTCACCATCATTGGAATGTCTGCTGATTTACAGTCCAACAGTCCAACTTCTGCCAGTAGATCAAGCACATACTTCTTCTGTCGTAAAAATATCCCTTTCTTTGACCGAAGCACTTCTATTCCTAGAAAATATTTGAGGGGCCCAAGATCTTTCATCTCAAACTCCTGAAATAAGTTTGCTCGGAGATTACTGATTTCCTCTTCATCATCCCCCGAAATGATCATGTCGTCCACATAAATTAGCAGACAAGTCATTTTCTCCCCTCGCTTCTTCAAGAAAAGGGTATGATCTGAATGGCTTTGGATGTACCCATACTTCTGCATTGCTTGTGAGAATCTACCAAACCATACTCTTGGTGACTGTTTTAGTCCGTACAATGTTTTCTTAAGTCTGCACACCTTTCTTCCCCCTGAGTATCCAGGTGGCATCTCCATGTACACTTCTTCATTTTTTTTCAGTTCACCATGCAGAAATGCGTTGGTCACATCAAACTGGTGTAGAGGCCAATCTTTACTTGCAGCAACTGCCAGCAGTGTTCTGACTGTGCTCATTTTTGCTACTGGGGAGAAAGTCTCTTCGTAGTCTACTCCATACGTCTGCGTGTACCCTTTTGCCACCAGTCTGGCCTTGTATCTCTCAATCGATCCGTCAGCTCGTCTCTTGATGGTGAATATCCATCGGCATCCTACTGGTTTCTTTCCTTCTGGCAAATTGCATTCTTCCCAAGTGCCATTTCTGATAAGTGCATCCATTTCCTTCTTCATTGCCTCCCGCCAGTGTTTATGCTTCATTGCCTCTATCCATGAACACGGAATCTCCTCGTCTTCATATAGAGCTGCCTCAAATGCCTGTGCCATTTCTGTTAGGTAGCCTTGTGCAGAATTGACAATGGAATATTGGGTTTTCCTTCCTTTCCACTCTGGGGAGTATCTCTTGGGACGTATCCCCCTTTTTCTTCGTAGGGGAAGTATAAATCCTCCCATGTCGCTTCCACTTATTTCCACTGGTTCACTGTTTGCAGCAGTTTCCTGTCTCAGATCATCAATATCAACAATATCGCTTACCATAGGAATCGCAGGCGGGGAAGATGGTGTAGGAATGTCACTCAACTCCTCAGGCTGTGTATGAGACTCTGTAGACGGCCCGTTGGTACTGCAGTTCACTTCGTCTGGTGGACCAACTTCAGTCACATGGTCTGTATTTGGTAAGCTATGGAGATTTACGGTTTGAGGTAGGGAACAACTGAGCGGGCCACTAAGTGGAATATTATCACTCTCCTCCCCTTGACCGCGAGGTTGGGTAAAGAAATACTCAATCTCAACGAAATCACAATTCATTGTGGTGTACAGGCTATTGGCTTTTGGATCATAGCAGCGATATCCTTTTTGATTTGTTCCGTACCCCAAGAAAACACACTTAACAGAGCGGGGAGCAAGCTTGGATCGGTTATGTTTTGGGATATGGACATAAACAGAACAACCAAAGATCCGCGGTTCAAGGTTAAGAGGTGGTGGTATTTGGTGCATAGATGACATAACATCGATGGGTTTTTTGAGATTTAGGATGCGGGTAGGTAATCTGTTGATAAGGTAGACTGAAGTGACTAAAGCTTCGGGCCAGAAATTTTTGGGGACCCTAGATTCAATCACAAGGGCTCTAGTCATTTCGAGTAGAGTCCTATTCTTTCGTTCAGCTACCCCATTTTGTTCTGGTGTGTGTGGACAGGTTGTTTGATGGATTATCCCTCGTTCAGAAAAAAAGTTTTGCATATTGGCATTAACAAATTCACCCCCATTGTCTGACCTAAGGATTTTAATTGTTTTTCCATATTGATTATGCACTAGAGTATAAAACATACAGAATTTGTCAAAGACCTCAGATTTTGACCGTAGAAAGTAAACCCAAGTCATACGCGTGCAATCATCAATAAAGAGAACGAAATATTTAAACCCTAGACCACCCACCACAGGGGCAGACCCCAAACATCAGAGTGAACAATGGAAAAAGGAACCTTCTCACGGGTATTACTAAATTTAAACGTGTGTCTGTGGCTCTTGGCCAAAAAACAAGTTTCACAATTCAAATGGGAAAGATTGCTAGTAAGTTTAGGAAACAGAAGACGTAAATATCCTATAGACGGATGTCCTAACCGGCGATGCCAAATCAAGGCTTGTGATGAAGTCGGTCCGTGAGTCAGCATCGCAGTACCGTGGTGGGCCATCCTGTCTACATAATAAAGCCCTTGTTTTTCAGTGCCACGCCCAATCATCATCCCCGTCTTGATATCCTGTAATTCACAGAAATTGGACTGCATTAGTAGTTTACAATGGAGTTCTCTGGTAATATGACTGACCGAGACCAATTTATTTGCCAAAGAAGGGACATAGAGACAGTTCGAAAGTCTCAAAGTGGGTGACAGTGTGATAGTGCCGGCTCCTGCAACAGGTATTGCATGCCCATTTGTTGTGCGAACAAAACTTTTACGAGAATCAGATATGTCAGTGAAATCAGATGCCTCAAAAGACATCGTGTCTGTCGCACCACAGTCAAAAATCCAATTTTTATCTTTGTTTATGGAAGTAGTCACGGAGGAATTTGCTAGGGCCTGGAATGAATTGTTGCAGCTGATATTTGGTGTAAAATCAAGTTTTGGGGTATTTTGTAATGTGTTTTCGGATTTATGTAGAGTTGGGACTTTTTTTGGCAATAAGTTGGGGCTTGGAGGGGGTCTTTGTAATTTTTGGTGTTTTGTGGGGTGGGTTTGGGAGATATTTCCTGGATGGGGTATCTGATGTAATTTGTTTGTTTCTGTGGGGCTGCTTTGTAAGGGAGTTAAATGGTGGGGTTCGAAAAGATATTTGTCACAACTATTGGGGTCAAATGATAACTTCTCATGAGTTGGGGGTTTTATCCCCAAAATCATACCTGACATTGACATAGCCCTAGCCGTGGAGCACACAACCTCCTCACTGCCGCGCTGTTCGTTTCCTGTTCCGCCGTGCGTCGCACCGGCGCTGCCCGCCGTGCCCCCGGCGTCGGTAGCCCGGTCTCCGACCACAGTGGCGACCTTTCCTCCTCGATTCGCGGCAGCTCTTGTTGCTCTGTGGTACACGGAAGAGAAAGAAGATAAATAAGTGCGAGATGAGAACAAGAATAAGCTGTTGCGGAGGTGCACGAGAGTGCATGCAGCACGTAAACCAGACGATCTAGATCACCATACGCACACGTGGCAAGGATTCAAGTTAGTTAGTCAGTTAGAAGTTGTTATAGTTGGTTAATTGTTGCTTACGTGGACATGAGAGGTTATATATATACCGAGCATGATTGTAATTCAGATATTATGTGAATGAATTGATGCAAGTTGTTTCTCTCTCTTCCCTCTCTTCTCCTTCTAGTGGTTCATTGCGTATCGGTGCAATACCGGTCTCTGTTCCTATCACCGGAGGCCCCTATTCCGCACCACTCTGTTTCGCTTCATTTCGTCCCACCAATCGGGAAATCCGATTAGTAGGAAACAACCATCTTTGGTGTGCTTTTTACCACCACAATGGGTACAGGTAAGTCGGCTTCGATCTTCGTCCGGTCGTTTCTGCCATGGGCGTTGAGTCGCCTGCTGTCCAGTGGTTGAGCGGTTTCGAGCGGTGGCTGCGAGGCCAGAGGCGAGGCCGGCTGGATTCTGTGAGGAGCCTATGCCCTGGATTTGGTTGTTGACTGATTCTCGTCTGACGCGTGCGTATGCCTCGCGCGCCGATGGTAATGGGTCAAGCCGGATGATTTCCTTTTTGACAGATTCATACTTGTCATCCAGTGCGGTGACGAATTGATAAAGCCGTAACCTTTCCTTTGTCATTGGTATTATCTCTCTGCGATCTATCGAGATCCACAGAGATTGGAACTTATTCCAGAGGCTCTCGAGGGACATTTCATCTTGTTTGAGTGTGTTTGTCTGTCGGTACAGGTCGTATACTTGAACGGGGTCTGCGCCGCTGCCGTAGGTGATGGCCAGCCCGTCCCAAAGATCCTTGGCCGTTGCATATTGTGAAACCTCATTCACAAGATCCGCCGCCATGTTGTTGATAATCCAAGTAAAGACGCAGTGGTCTCGTTGCTGCCATTGTTGATATGTTGGGTCATTTCGGGATGGAGGGACAGAAACTCCATTGATGTGAGATGTCAGTCCCCTCCCCCCAATTGCCCGGTCCATGAGATCGGCCCAAAGTGGGTAATTATCCCCATCCAGTTTCGCTCTGACTGTGATATCACCCAACGATTCGGGGTGATGAGTCTTTTCTGGAGTTTTGTTGGGGATCGAACTCATGCTCAGCCGCAGGAACTCCGCAAATTGTGCGGCGAGTTCCGCAGGGAAGGGTGAAGGGTTTGGGTGGGAATCGGTGTTTTTGTTGTTGGTTGTTTCTGACATGTTTTCTGTTTCAGAATCTGACATATTGCTTGTGTTTGCTGTAGGATTGAAAAGAAGGTTAGGAGAGGTATATTACGGGCGGTGATGAAATTTTTCTGAGCCCGAACCTGCTCGTGATACCATATCGGAGTGAACAGAGTTCGCCACCCTGCAAAGTAGATGGTATTTGTATTGAAGTTAGACCGAAGACAAAAAAGAGAAGGTTCGGTGGAAACAAGAAGCTCACCTGATCAGCAAGGTCATAGATCAATTTTGAGTCTTCTCCATACTTTCCCATAAGAGTCTCTCTCATTTCAAAGACCGGGGTATCTAAAGCTGTGGCGCCATGCCTTTTAAAAACCTCAGTTATAATTTTGAAAGCTTCCTCTCTGACTGCCATCTGCTCTTTTGCAAAATCACGGGTACCCTGCACATGAAAGCAAGAGTCTATAATATAATGCATAACGTCTTTGTTTTCCATGTTGTCTTAAGGTACAATATGAGCAGATACACGAATGACAGTCAAATCATGGGCACACAAAATGAACCACAAGACAAAAAGGAAGGGGAAGCCACATTCATGGAGTGCCATTGCTCATAAACTAAAACACCTCAGTAAGTTTGAGATTGTAGTAATACTTTTAAAATGAACACAACAACCAAGCATTCACAGATCATCTCTTCAATCAAGTATATTTTATAGAAAAGAAATCCAGGCTTTGTTATGCATAACTAATAATGTGATAACACTCCTCCGACCATAAATGAGAAATCAGAGTAACATGGAAATCAGTTCCAATGGCAGAAGTAAAGTTGAATTTTTGTACTATCTTAGTTTAAACAACTTCTCTCTGTATCATTATATCTTCCTCTTGAAAATGGCATGATTTGTGCAATGCAGAGGAGTGTGATAGCAAATTTGTTTGCTTCACTTCTTGAAAATAAATAGGCCATATATAAGAAACATAATAAAACAGTCCGTCCTTTACATGAATAATTTGAGATAAAATACTACTATCGGCTTTTCTAGAGCAATGCTTATGGTTTCTTCTAAAGGGAATCAATTTTGCTTGATCATCAAGAGATTAAATATGCCACCTCGATTATTCAAGATACATAAATTTTGCAATCAATCCAACAAGAGAATGCTTACGCTTACCAAATATTGTAACAATGACAGACCATATACAAATACCCAAAAAAAAATGTCAACATTATACCTTAGGTAGCTTCGGAAGCCTTCAACTTTCATTGGTTTCCACAATCTCTTTTACTTTCACGACGAGATCATCAAAACATGGACCCTCTGCATCCAGTAATGACTGGAAAAACTGAGCGAATTTTTCCAAGTCAAAATTTGCAGCTCCCCTGAGCAACAGCAACCTGTCTTTGATAAACTTCATAAGAGAAATTGTTCCCTTCCCCATATCAACTTCATTCTTCTCACTTTCCTTATCAGCTTTAGGATTATCCCCAATTTTAGGCTCACTCAAACTCCCATTGTCCCCTTGAATTCTATCGCCAAAAATCTCGCTTCCTCCAAGTGAAATGAACGCAGCTGCAGCCTCCCACGAAACTACATTCGTCACCACGTCGAGTAATTCATAAATTTTGTGGACGAATAACAGACAATCCTCTTCCAAACGAGCAGTTTGAGAGGATGCGTACAGCTCCTCCAGAGCAGTTCGTTTGGAAGAGGATGCGTACAGCTCCTCCAGAGCAGGGCGCAAGGATTTAGCAGCTATCATTTCCGAGAGACGAGAACACAATTCCACATCAGAAATTGAACTGGAGAGAAGAAGATGGGTTGACGCACGAAGCCAAATTCCCCAATGCCATCGACAAAACCTTGGCCGAGCCAGCTCCGAATCCGGAATTCAACTGAACTCTAGCTCTCAAGTGCAGCGATCGAGAAACATCCCTGAAATCCCCATGGAGCGACGGAATCTCCGCCACGGAATTGTCCGAAAGCTTCTTCCCTGAATTAACCAGGTTTGAACCGTTAAAAAACACCTTGAAATCAGCTGCCACAGCAACGGCGAAGGTCGCCGTTGAACCATCTCCGGAGTCCGTCAAATTGAAGGGCGACACGTCAGCTCGAAGCGCCTCACACGATAAAGCTGCAACGGCATCAACAATAGAGACCAATGCAGAAGTTCGGTGATCCAGAATCGCAGAAACGTCAGCAAGCGCAGCAGCTGAGTAATCGACCATATAGCCAGATCATCCGATGCAACATTGTCGATTGTATAGTCCAAACCTAAAACATTCTGTTCGAGAATTTCCACCAATTGAGCACAGGCGGAGGAGGAAGAGGAAGAGAGCAGCAGCTTATTCAATAGAAGGATTAGAGACGCCCTAGCTTCCTTCGCCGTGAAATATTCAGGAATTGATGTGAATCTCCAAAATTAGGTCAAGACTTGTTCTTGTAAAAGCAACGACACAATTAAAAACTAGTACAAACTAAAAACACTACAACAATAATATAAAAACACGTTACATTGAAACTTAAATAAATATTACACTAAAAAGGATAGGCGTTCCATCCCACAAAAAGATAGAACAAAAATAGAAAGGGCGAAGGGGATCGAAATGGAAGAAATTGAGGAATGAACAAATGACCTCTTGAAGACCGAAGGACCTCCACCAAAAAGATGATGGCAACCCTTGGCAACTTTCATCCAAGTAACCATTTATATCGACTCACTCGCTAGCTACACGACACTAGGGTATACTTTCGTTCGAGCTCCGCCACTAGAGGTATACTCTTTCGAGCTCCGCCCCTAGGGTATACTCTCACTCAAGCTCCGCCACTAGCTACATGGTGCTAGTTGTGAATTTACCAAGTGGCTAACCCTGGACTAACCACAAAGTAACCATAGCCCGGCCATGGATTTTTCCAAAACATTCATATCACCCAACATGGGGAGGGACTCCACAAAGGAGACACTCTTTTTTTCTAAACTCAACTCTAATCTCTAATCTATTACAAAAGATACAAAAGACCCTATTTATAGATGTGGGAGATTGGAAGATGAAAAGTCACTCAAACTAGGGTTGGAATATGAAAAGGCACTCAAAATAATTCAAAATCCCGCCTTTTTGAAGTCTTCTCGGACATAAAACGCTCGGCCGGGCGTTTTGGGGCCTTGCCCGGGAGTTTTCACTGTCGTCGGGCGTTTTGCTTGTTGGACTGCGCAGTGTTTGTAAAACGACCATAACTTTCTCATCCGAGCTCCGATTGAGGCGTGCAAGGTATCCACGCGAAGCTCTTTCGATGGAGAAGAAAATGGTGGTCTTTGAAAAGCATTTGAACATCATATGGATAGGCGAATCTTTGCTCGAATCTGACCCCAGTTGCGGCTTGGCTCTTTGTCACCTCTTCACCTCACTTTCCTTGGTTTAGCGCTACCCGGATTCGTATCAGGAATGGTAAAGGAGAACTTTGCAGCGGAGCTGGTTGAAGAGGAGGAGCGACGACGAGAGAGTGCTGAGGAGTCAATTGTGGCGCGAGCTTTGCCGATCGCCACGTCGAAAACGGAGGATGAGGTCAGCGAAGATCCTTTTCCGCCGAGAGTCACCGTGCGTCCCTCTGCCGCCGCCGCCATCGCCATCGCTTGCTGAGAAACTATATAGAAAAGGTATACTATGTATTTACTTTATAAAAAGTGAAATAAACATTCTAAAAAGTACTAACATATTCCATAGATAAAAGTGTATAGAAAGGTAACGTATTTTTTTTAAAAATAAATAATAGTAAAAAATGCATAAACAAAACATAAAATATAGTAATACATTCTCAAATACCTTTGCCTTTGGAAAAGTGTTTTTCATGAAAAAAAGAAGGCAAATATGGTAGTTATAGAATTTTACCTCTCCATTGATGGCAATGTAAAGATAATTGAAAAAAGTATAATACCTTCTCAAATACATCCCCCCTTAGAGCATGTGAGAAGTAGTATGGAGAGACATCCTTCCACGGGATGCAAGAAATATGTATACCGCAAGAAATATGGACAGATATCCTTGCGAGACTCTCGATCAGATGCATCATGAGGTGTTAGAGCGTTTGTAAGTCATGGCGCGATCTTATAAAATCGGATGGTCGGTTTGCAAAACAATTCATGGCTTTCGTTTCTCAAGACAATATGGGGTATGGAGTTGCTGATGAGGACGGCCAGCCACTTTTCCGATTCGACTTGCCCTCTTGTCCAACTCCTCCTCACCATCGTTTGGTAATTAGTTCCGTTAATGGGTTGTTTTTGTTGTGGGATGGATTATATGATTATAATGATTTTCTTTCAATAGTCAATCCAATGACTTGTGAATATATTGAGCTTCCTCCTCAGCCTACATGTAGGTGTATATATGGATTTGGAGTGAGCAAATTAAGTGGAGAATATAAGATTTTATGTATCGATGAATCTAGGTTCTGTCATGTGTATACTCTAGAAGGAGAATGTTCGTGGAGAAGGATCCCAGCACCACCGACAACTAGATTGCCTACCATACCATCATCGATGGGCTTTACACCTAGACCGTCACTCGATTCTGCTATATTTTATAATGGAAATATTCACTGGGTTGTTTGTGATTTTGAGAAGAATTTTTTGGTTTGTTGCTTGATCTTGAAACGGAGCTCTTTACCAATTTTCCTCTTCCGCCCCTAAATGAGCAAATCTTGATTCATCCTGAGCATATCTGTTTGGCTTTATTATATTGGGGATATCGGTAGGGATGTCAATCTAGCCCGAAACCTGCGGGTCGACCCGAATAATTCGGTAAATCATAGGGTTAGGGCCGAAAAATCGCAACCCAGATACATAATAGGGCTACACGGGCTAACCAGTTCGGGTCAGCAGGTTATGCGGGCTGGCCCGGGTGGGTTGCGGGTTAGCCCATGGGTTGAGCATTTAAAATAAAAATATAATTAAAATTTTGGGTTATATACTTTATACATATATGAAGTATATATGGTAATTACAACATTAAAAGCAACATTGATATGAAGTATATATACTAATTATGTATTCTCTCTCAAATTGAAAGTTAGGGTCATATGGATTATAGATGTTATTGATATTTACTCATATTAAATGCCGCATTACGTCTTTCCTCTTGAAAAGAATGATCCGGTCGAAGCTTCAAAAGTTATTGATGTAGAAGAATGTCATTCAACTTCATAGATTTTATTTTTGACTTACTACTATCTATACTATCTTTTTTAACTACCTATAATTTATTTTATGGGTATATAATTAAGAATGCCATTCAACTCCTTTTAAATGCATGATTTCCATTTAATTGTAGTCGGATTCACGTGCACTACTAATTAGTGATATGTTTATGTATATTGTTTCAATTTTCAATTGTTATTATTTTATTTCTCTTGATTACTATTTGTGATAATCTGTAGTATTTTTTTTATAAGTTAGAATATTGAATTGGATAGAAAGTAACACATAAGATCACTTTTGGCCCGAATAGCCCGTGGGTTAGCTCGAAACCCGAAGATATAGGGTTAGGGCCGAAAATTTATAGCCCGAAAAATTTACAACCTGAATAACCCGCACCCAAATAGCCCGACAACCCGAGTGAGTTGGCCCGACCCGAGCGGGTTAGCCCAATTGACATCCCTAGATATATCGGCTATGCATTTTAGAGGACAAGCTATGGTTATGCGATACATCATATCCCGTAGATAATCCTAAAATTTGGAAGATGGACAACTATGGAGATGCAAGTTCTTGGATAATGGAATATAACTTCAAACCACCAATGGAACCTAACACTCCGATCAAAGTTTTGATGAATGGTGATTTGTTGTTCTGTGGCCAAGGTTCATTATTTATCTATTCCAAAAACACTGAAGGTTATGCGAAAGATGCTTATCTTCACCAATATTCCTATTATTACTTTCCTTGCATCAGTACTTACACCCCAAGCTTTTCTTCACTCAAAACGGTGGGAATTCACAATGTTAAGTCATTATGTTTTCATTAGAGATATTTTATACTTTCATGGATTTTTGTAAGTTTGTTTCATTAGGAACTTGTTTTTAGTTTCATATATTTATTGTACTATTTCTTTCAGATTCATATAATTAGGAACATTAGATATAAAGGCCCAGCCTTAATAGTTAGTACCTCAGGTTCTTATAAGTGATATATTGAGTATAGTAATTTATTGATGTATTGAGACTTGAACTCCACCCAAATAAATTATTTATAATCTCTCAATCTATCTATTAATATATTAAGTGAGAGTTGTCGAGAAAATCACAGAAATGCCATTATGACCACTTCTGAAGTGGGGCTTCAATAAGTATTGGATCTTAGTATGAGCGCATGATGTATGTCAAAGCCCAATATTTAATAGGCTTTACATTATTTAATTTTTTATAATATTTTTGATTATTAATAAAGTTGCATAATGATCAATTCCGTAAATGCATACCATTTTCAAATTCTACCAGTATTCTAACAATTAATTAAACCCATTTTATATCTATCTATACATATATAAAGCCTCAGTTTTTGTAGACCCATTTTTGCGGCCAAATATCATGAAATATTTGATGATCATATTACATAATATAGTAAACATTAGTATTATCACTTCTGGATCTAAAAGTTGAATTTATATGGCATGATAGGAGCCATCAGATCATGGGGACTTTAAATTTTCTAATTTCAATGTACATAGCAGAATTTATCATCGTCATTTCTGTAAGTAATTCTTGTATTCATCTAATGAGCGTAGCGGAAATTGCATACATGAATAACTGATCTAGATTCATAAAGTAGTTGAGCATGTAAAACACAATAGAACTAAATCTTACTTGTTGTGTTGTTTTCTTCTACGATTGAATCCTGCAAATTGAATCCACTACTATAGAGGTCCACGTGCAATCCAATCCGATGCAGGAACTATCGTAGTACAACTGCTCCTTAGAAGAATGCTAGGAATTCTCTCTACAAAGCTTTACGTATTTTCTCTCTAATGTTACACTATTTCTCATGCCGCACAATAGAGAATAAATAACCATTAAATAGATGAAGAGTCACTAAGGTTCCATGATTGTTCGGCTTATGGACTAATATTATTGTAGCCCAACTATAATTATTTAATCCATATTAATCTAGTTCTAGCTCATTTCCTTTCAACTTCAACTTCATAATTTTTTTGGTTAAATTTTATTTTATGAGCTGTGAAAAAACTCAAAAACTTCTTAGAATATTTCTTCTTTTGCATATATTGAGTATTGTGCAAAGCATTGAGGCAAATTTTATCAGCTTTTGATCAATCGAGTAATTTACAATCAATCAAAATATATAATTGCACATTGGTTAAGGTATAGTACTCCTAAACAATAAGCGACGCCCATATAATGTCTTTGCACATGTATTAATTGCACATTGTTTAAGGTATAGTACCATAGATGACAAAAACAATATGAATTACATGAGACAAACAATAAGAATTTCGACAAATAGATGACAAAATGTCGTACCATTACCATATGTAAAATGTTGTACCATAGATGATAAATAGAGAAATAACAAAAATCAGAAGGCAGTATTCAAAACAACATTTTCATTTCCTTAATGAGCACATTTGCCATTTTTGGTTATCCACGAAAAATAGAGCACATCTAAAAAAAGAAAGTTTTCAACAACTTCTCTCTTACTTTTTCCATTCTCTCTTACTAATAATATGGAGCATCACATTCCACTAACACTTAGCACTATATACGATGTAGCCACTGGATACTATAATAGTTGTGGTGCTTAAGTTAAATATACTGATAAATCTTGAGATCTCACTAAATATCATTTTGTAGATAAGGGTCCAAATCCCATTTACTAGCGTCAAGCCAAATACATTGTTATAAAAAGAACATACGATAGGAGAATGACATTATTTCATTGGTGCGATTTTTAATTCATTCAAGAAATGCGACTAACAAAAGTTACTTTGAAATTGAATAACGATTTTTGTACTGAACAAAAAATAATCAATTACTGTGCTAGTATTTGATAATGTTTTGCCTGCCGAAAGAAGATAGAGATAAGCAATAAGATGACTTCACAACTATTAAAAGGATTGATCAAAGATTAGATATTAGAGAGACATAAATAAAGTGGGCTATTTGTGTATAGTGTGTGTAAAGTGTGTACTGTGTGTCTAGTGTGGGTACTTTGAGGAAATCGATACTTTGAGGAATTCGATAGAGGTTTCTGAGTAATTAATCAAGGGTTTAGGTTTAGAGCATGGATGAGGCTTTGGGTTGGGAGAAGGTTCTGTTCGGTTATTGTGGGCCTGGTCAGATTAATGGCCACACCTGTAACTCCCAAGGTGAATTTATATATGTTTTTAGTGGTCGCGGGAATGATCATCGTTTGACCAATCGCCTACATGTACTCAATACAGGTACTTTCTCCAAATATTTTATTTCTTTAATGATTTTTTATCATGAATGGTTGAAAAGGTGTATACTTAGTGACCTCTGCTACTATGTGTTGGGAGGAACCCAATGTGATTGGTACACCACCAACCCCAAGAATTGGTCATAGCTGCACAATAGTTAAAGATGTTCTTCTCGTGTTTGGTGGACTTGCTGAAGAAAATATTCTAATGAATGATTTGCATATTTTCAGAATTTGTAAGTCTTTATACATCATTAAAACTTTGTTTGGTGAATACTCCTTATAGCTTCCAATGAGTGGATTGCACCGGTTGTCAGGGGTTTTATTCCACCAGCAAGGAAATTCCACAATGCAACTTTTATAGATAGAAATCTAATATTCATATTTGGTGGAGTTGGATATGGTGTTAGCTATGACGATACACTTTATGTTTTAAATACTGGTATGTATTTGTTCTTTGTTTCTTGAGCTTGCCACCCAACCTACACACTAATGATCATATTTTATATTCTTTAAAATGTAGATACTTATGAGTGGCGACATGTTATCTAGTGGTACTCCTCCATTTGCAAGAGTGGGTCATACTAGCACTGCATGTGCAAATAAAATTATTGTTTTTTGGTGGATTTGAGTCTCTTGACTCTTATGAACTTTGCCCATTTCATGTATACATATTTGATAAATGTAAAAATCTATTTTACTTAATTTGTTGTGGATTCTTATAAAAATTATCTTCACAGTGCTTCATTCATTGAATAAACAATTTCTCTTGCATGGATCAAGTTAAAGATTGTTGGCCAACTATTGCCACCCTGAGCTATGCATACATCATTTTGTATGGGGAGAGATGTGTTTATATTTGGTGGATCATCAAATGATTGGAGTTTACACAACGATATTTATAAGATCAACATTCGTAAATAGCTAGTGTGTTTTGACTATGCTTTTTTGATGTAAACTTTGGCTACATAATATAATATCTAGCTGCAATATGCAAGAACCGGTGCTTGTGTCAAAGTATTACTGTTGGAGTAGGCTCGTACTCCAGATTTGGAATGGTTGGTTGTACTTTAAGTCCACATATGCCCACATATGCATGGAGTTTTATTAATAGGCGGCTGCATTGGAAGGAAAAGTAGTAGACGACATGTATTACTTGCATATTATATAGTACGTAATTATAGTATAATCTGTTTGCAATACTCCAGGTTCCATCATAGAGATGGTTTGGGGCCACACATGCAATGCGATTGCAGAGGGTAAATTTCTTTATATCTTTGGTGGCAACAGGGATGACGACCTTCGCTCGAATCAAGTCCATGTTCTTTATACAAGTGATGCTCTTGTTGACTTCTTGCTGATTCCACAATTGAGATGTGTGGTTATCTTATGATTTTTGACCCATTTTTTTTTGTCTTAGGTCGTATATAATTAATCAATGTGTAGAGTTGATTGTCATATAGCAAAATTCTTGGTTATGGAAAATGTGTGGCCAATAGATTTGTGCTTAGATGGCTTGAATCAAAGTTGCTCGCTGACTGTTGTATCTCGTACGCAGTTAATATGCATTGGAGCAGCCCTGTTGTGCTTGGTCAACCACCTACACCAAGAGATAATCACAGCTGCACCACAGTTGGACAAAATATGTTTGTCTTCGGTGGTACAGATGGAATAAGGCAACTCAATAATTTACATATCTTCAAAACTTGTACTTTAATCCTCTTTGTTTCTTTGTGTGTTAATTCACGAGTTAAAGTTTTAGACATACTTTTATTTATTTTTCCTTTTTATTCTTCAATGTCTATATATAAACTGACAGTTTTTGCTCATTATAGACTCCAATAGGTGGATCACACCATTCGTTACCGGTGATGTTCCTCAACCAAGAGAAGGCCATGGTGCCGTACTTATTGATAAAAGACTTTTTATTTTTGGGACGTAGCATCCTTAACAACAATAAAGTATTTTACAATGATGTTTATACGTTTCATACTGGTATGAATGAAATATTATCCCGTCTGAATTACCAAAAGACATATTCAGGCTTATGTTCTTTTTTGGTGTTCCTCCAAGTGCAAGGTTTGCACATACATTCACATCTTCGAGCAACCAAATCATTGTTGTTGGGGGCCAAGACTCTGCAAATAATTACCTAGCTGGTGTACACACACTTGAGGCATGTATACTTGAAGATCCTTTGTTGAAAGTTAATTAATAATCAAGGTGGATTCTAATAAAATTATGTTTGGTAATTAAATTTACACTTATATGATTATATTTCCTTTTTGAACAAATAGATCATTATATTTGGTTCATGTTGCACACTTTTGGCCAGAATTTGTCACCTTGAGCTGGGCACACATCAATTTGTTTGAGAAATAGATTGTTTGTCTTTGGTGGTTTCTTAGATAATTGGAACTTATATGATGATCTTCATATTCTTGAAATTGGTAAGTTGTATTCTTATATGTATAAACTGGTGGGGCTTTTATTAATATGTAGCACTCTTCTGTCTGGAATATTGAGAAGAATTCAACTGTTGGGGTGAAACCATCTTTAGGAGTAAGTTTGACTGGACAAGTTTTAGAGCATATGAATGATGTTTTGATTTTTATTGGTGGTCGGAGATACCTTGATCCACTGAATGAAGTCTCTTACCTACTAACCGGTACTACTTTCTCATCTTTAATCATCTTAAGTGGTATTTAGTCACTACGTGTTATTAACTCATAAGTCACCAGGTATAGTAGATGGAGCAGACGAAATATACAAACCAGTGGTAGATGGGATGGTAGTCTTTTTACATACTGAGGCTACATTGTTTTTTTTTGGAATGGTATCCATATGTGACCTATTTTAATTTGTTTAAACCACTTCTCATACAAAGCACCTTCGATGGGTTATCATACATAATTAGGGCAGGGTCGATACGACATACTGTATCAAAAATTTTGTATAGTTATCGTATCGAAAATATCGATATAAAAGAATTTCATATCGTTATCGTATCAAAAGTTTCGGTATACCGTATTTCAGTATGGATAATATCTATATCGTTATCGTATCGAAATTTTGGTATATTGTACCGAACTTGGGTATACTGTTGGAAGGTATATCGAAATTAAATGGATATCTATTTATATATTTTTAACTTTTAATCTTAAAAAAATTAAATTATATTATTATTATTATCAATATAAATGGTATGTATCGATAATTCAATACGTATTGATTTTTGATATATTTCGATACACCGATAAATATCGATACATATTGTATATTCGATATAAAACGATATACCGCAGTATAAGAAAATTCATATCGTAATCGTATCGAAAACTTACGATACGGTATTGTATCGTACCAAAAATTTCGGCATACCAAAAATTCGATATTTTTCGGTACGATACGGTCGATATACCATTTTTTCGGTATATTTTACCAACCCTATACATAATGGAGTTTGAGTTGTCAGAGGATTTAACTTCTCTTAAACTAAGAGGATATGCTTGGGAGAGTTGTTTGAACGTATCATTTCGAAGAATTGCTGGTGGAATGATTGAAATGTATCCCATACATGTTTTTGACTTTTAGATGCATTATGTAAACTGTTTTTCTTCATCTCGGTCTTTTGTGATACCTAGGATAAGAGTCATGCTCTATTTCTAAGAAGTTTTTTTCTTTTGCAGGCTGACATGCTGATATTTGATAGGGTTAAATGTTAAGAATTTTGTTGCTGAAAAATAACTAATTTAGTATATTTTAATATTATTTCTAATTCTCATGAAAATTTCTTTTTGAAAATACTTATTCCGTACATGATGGTTCTGTTACTAATTATCGTTGAGTTTAATTGTAGTACTATTACTGATTTATATGGAGTTTTCTTGTTGAAAATACTTATTAAGATGATTAAGAAGTACTCTTTCTTGTTGAAAATACTATTACTGATTTATATAGTAGTCTTTCTTGTTGAAAATACTTATATGGAGTTTTCTTGTTGAAAATACTTATCTTGCCAAATCTAAGAAGATCTTGCCATATCCTAATTAAATTAGGATTTGATTTTTATTCCTTGTGAGAAGAGGCAAAAATCGCCTATTTCCTTTTATTTGGAGGGGATTTAATTATTTATTTTCTTGCTCCGTGATATATTATTCTACTCCGTGAAATATTTGAATTAATTATAGACTAATTAAAATAGCCTATAATTTTCGAAAATCCCCTTACTTCTCAACTAAATCAACGCCATTCTCTACTATCAAATCTCTCCAAATCTTCCAAATCTTAATTTATTTAATTATTGGAGTATATCTTGCACTCTATAAATAAGAGGAGAGAAATCAAAACCCTAGCACTACAGAAAACCGCCCCCACTCCCAAAAATCTCGACATCTCTCTTTCTCCCACTCTTTCAATTTTTTCTTCTACTTTCTCCATTAATTCTTCATCTTTTGGAGAAGAATTGAAGCTGCAATTCAAGAATTCATTGAAGAATCAAGATTTTACTTGTTTCTACCGTTTGTTTTCGCAAGAAAAGGTACTTCTATGTATGCATGTATGTGTGTGTGTGTGTATGTGCATGCCTCGGTAGGCGTGCACATGTGTGTGTGCGTGTGCATGTGTTGTGTGGAGAAAAGCACTCATGCGTGACACGATTTGATGATAAATCTGGATTTGTTGTGTGAATAAAAACGATATGATAATCGTACTTTGATTTTGATTGTTGATTTTGAAAATAATCGAAGGGAAAAGGGAAAACGTGAGATCATGCATAATTTTAATCTATGATTTGAGACTTATTTGAAAAATATGAACTAAAGGTGATAGTTCGCGTTCCCGGTGGGATATCAAGAAGAAGTGCATTTTTGTTGAACTCGAAGGAAATCGAGGTGGGCTTTATTCTAAACTCTCTTCTATGTGCAAATTTATGATGTTGGAGAAATAAGGGTGGATTGAACTGTTATGCCATGCCTATAAATTATTTTGGATATTGTGAGTGCCTGATGCCTAGATTGTGAGTACGCTCCATTAGGCTACAGTGGCTATATAAACGAATTCGGGTCTGAGTAGGGCCGCAAACCCTACCAGGCTGTGTACACGGTGGGATCGGGAGCCGTCCTTGCTAGTCGGCCGGTCTCGTGGGCGAAAAGTGTGGCCACACTTTCGTCGCACTATGAAATGATGATTGATGAGAAAATGGGAGGTATTATTTGACTGGCCAGTCCATGATATATATTTTGTGATACTTGATGCTTATCTTTAAATAAATGCAAAACCTCGAGTTCACTATGGTAAGGGTGGCATAACTATAAAATGTTTTGGCATGAGTCCACTGAGTATGTTTAAAATACTCAGCCCTGCATGTGTTTTCCCTATGTGCAGGTTGAGCGGCGATGGGCGGTCGGTGGTGTTGAGAAGATTGAATCGAATAAAATGGATGTTTGGAACTATAAGTGTAGTCGTGTCTTCATACATGGCTCCGCTTTCTCTTGATATGCTTCCGCTGAATTTTTTTTGGAAAACTTATTATCTTTGGTTGTGGTGAACTTAAATTCTTTATTTTGGAATGAGGGGAATTATTGCGTTTTGTTGGAATTAGGCTAAACCTTTGACTTTTGAACCTAATCTATTAAGTCTTGATTCTCGTAAGTTAGCCGTTGACTTATTGCCTTGATCTTCATTAATTGCTAGGGTAAATCTCTTTAATTGAAACCCTAGTCTCTGTTCTTGTTGTTTTTAAGTTCGCCTTAGTAGCAGTCGCTGCATTTATTATACCCTAGAAATGCCGGACTGTTACATAAATATTTATACACACTACTTTCTTCTTCACTCTCCCGAAATACATCACCTTTCTAAACTGTGATCTGCCTCATCCCACCTCCTCCATAGGCTCGTTGCGCCCCTAAAGATCCACCACACAAGAATAATGCATCTCTGAAGGCCTCACTCATACGTCTCCATTTTCTATACATATCTATTTATGATGACAAACACAATCCATGTTTTTTTTCACACTAAATCCTTGAAGTTGTAATCCTTCTTGAATAAATTCATCTTCGATATTATTGGTAGGAGAGCATTGGTCATGGTGTTAATTAATTCTCACACCCTCACTGTTCATAACCTTGAAACAACCCAATGCCTCTTTCGTTAAATCCCTATACGAATATATCAAGTTTAATAGTAAAATATAGACAACTATATACATTTTACTCAAATCAAGCCGTAATACGTAATTTTATTGTAAATTATAGTGAAAATCATGAAAATAGAGTAATGGGAGAACGTCATAAATAATTTCTGATAGTCATGTCTTTGAAAAAAAAAAATTTCTAGTGAGGATGCAAATGGATTAAATTAAATCTAAATTTTTTTTATGCAGTTGGACTCTTTAGGACTTGTTCACTTAGCCATTTAGAAAAACTCATATATATAACTAGGACGGAATTGAATATGGGTGTCCCACCAATTAATGGGTCAAATATGTTCATTCGGTATATGAGATTTGGGTGAGTTATCACGTGGGCCCCACCAATTCTGGTTCAACTTTCAAGCATAGAATTGAAAATCACGGACTTCAGGAGTTTTCAAACTGGAGAATGCTTAGATGAATAGTGCGGGCCGTGATTCATATATTGGGCTTCACAGTTTTATAACTCAAGGGTGTGTTTGGTTCAGTTTATGAGCTTTTATTAAATATCCACATAAACCTTTTTGCAGTGATAATAAATAAGTAATACGACTTTATCCTTCATTTGGTAGAATTTGGTTGACTTTCTTTTCTCACTTAATCCTTCATTTGGTAGAAATAGACATTGTGCAGACAAAATACAAAAAACATTGTGAAGACTTTTATGTCCCTATTTTTTTTAAGGAAATTACTCGTACACCCTCGTCGTCCCTGCTACATTTGCAGAGTGGCGCGGATTCCTCTCCACTTTCGCGCCATCTTCTCCACCTTACCACCATGTAAGCACCTTCTCCTTGCATTCCTTCCACCGCAAATCCACTTTGAAGAGTATCGTCCAAGTGAAGCTACTTCGATCTTCACCTTCCAAAGACGTGGCGACCCCTTTAAAGTTCTTCACGATCAACTTGTGCAAATCCTCACCGGACCAAATGGGGAAAATGCAGACATTCATGACTAAGCAGACACCAGCGCCAACTGCGATCAACACCAGTCTCAAAACAGTAGTCTGAAGAAACTCCGATGAATCAGAAACCAGCACGATGCAGAACGTCAGCATGAACACCCTGAATCCATATTCATACTGCTTCACGGCCGGATGCAGCTTCAGATAACTAGACAAACATAATCAGCTTAAATTTGCTCAAATTTGGCAGAGGTCTGGTGCAAAAATACAAACCCCCAAGCTTCACATTACTCTAATCAATTACCAAAGAAAACAAAAACAAAGAAACCGAAATCCAAACAAAAGCCAAGTGATCAAAATTGAGAATTTCACTTGAACTCAATTACAACTACAACAATCGAACACAAACAAACCTAAATCAAAACAAAATCACAACACCCAGCACAAGTGATAAAAAATTGTTGAGTTTTACCTATGATGAACTCGAAAACAACTACTACTCCGTACAACAGTGAGAATGGCTACTCTATCAATCACCATAGAAATAGAACACAAAGAAACCTAAATCCAAAACAAAATCACAACACCAATCCCAACTGATCAAACAGAGTTTTACCCTTTTTCCCAACAAAGATGACTACTTTTTTTTTTCTAAATACGAAGATGACTGACTACTTAATTCTCTCTCCTACTTTATTCATCTCTATTAACACACAAAACATAAAATCTGGTGATCAAATTAACATATCAATTAGGAAATAGATTCAACACAAATGAAAACAAAATGAAGAAACCTGAAATAATCGACACTACACCATAAAAAAAAGGTTGTAAAATTTAAAGTTGATTTTAACGTTTTGTTTTTCACGTATTGACAAAAACCCAATGAACCAAACCCCATCTAAACCAGTTCTAACCTAAAACTAAGATCCTTGTTTTAAAAAAATGTAAACGGGGGGATAAACTTGGCTTGAAATTTCACCTCCCTAACAAGGGGGGATTATAATGCCGCAAAGGGCTTGCCACGGGTTAAACAAAACATAACTAAACTTAGTTTCGACAACTCCATGAAAGGGCACTTAGAAAAAAAGAAACAACTAGACCCTAATTTTCCGGCGAATTTAAAACAAACCCCAAAAAAGCGACATACAAATAAAACCCCCAATTTTAAATTTGGGAACTTAAAAAAAGTTTTTAAAAAGGGAAAAACCTATGAGTGTTTCAAAAAAAACCAACAACGAAAGAAAAGTAAATATTAAACTAAAAAGCGAAAAAAGGGTTGTTTGGTCCCCGGGCGATGATCCATACACTCGATTTTCCGGGAATGGTGGATCGAGGGCCCTTTTTGGACTCGGACGTAAAGTGACATGGGGGCAGGGAACGGAAAAGCCCAACTTAAAGGCCGATCTTCTAGGGGTTCCTATTTAAGTGTATCTTTAAACCGGAAAAAAAGAGCTCTCAAAATAAACCCCCTTTCCTCCCAAGGGGGGCTTCTTTTAAAAAGGGGTTTTTCCCTTGTTTTTTAGGGAGATTTCCTTCAATTTTTGACTTTTATGCCCTTGTTAATGATCACCCCGACCTTCTTTCCATCTCGAGCCTTTTTTTCCGGCATGCACCCCGGTCGGTTGCACCCCAGCCCCCCCCTTGCGTCCCCCGAATGTCTCTCTTGTTTGGATCCCTTAATCCCCACTTGAGCAACTATTTTGGGATAATACGCTTTTCCCCTACATCCGGCCAAAAATTAAGGCTCATAGGGTTTTTATAAAACCGCTCCCTTTTTACCACATTTTTCTGGGCGTTGGGCCAAAAAAAAAGAAATAAGTCGAATTCGGGCCCGGTTCCCCCCCCTGCCCGCCTTTCAAACCTCGATTCTTCGTGAAAAGAAAAAAAAACAAACAACGACAAAAACCCTTTTTAACACATATAAATTTAAAACACATGGAAATTTTATATTTTCCCACCCTTTCCCTCGAGATCGGGTCAACCCGGGCCCCCGGGCCCCCGAATTTTCGCCCCCCCTTTTCCCCCTGGAAAATCCTTGTCGGGATCACCCACCCTGGCCAAAACGGGGTTCACCCCACCACTCTTTCCCTCCGGGGGATTTTCCCCCTTTTCTAAAATTTTCCCCGGATTTTTCGGACTGGGATCTCACGTGCGGGTCTTTGGGTTTTAAAAGGGGCAATTGGTTTGTAATGTTTGGGGTAGTTGTCCCGGGGCCTCTAGGGTTAAAAAACTAACTACTTATTTGATGGGGAGAACTCCATTTGGGCCCCTTTAGGGCTTTTTCCCTAAACAATTTCCGACTTTGGTTTTTAAAGGTGGGCTTCCAAAGGCCCTTGCCACCCTTTTTTCTCCTTTTTTTTTCCTTTTTTTTTTTTTGTGGTCAATTCTGGGACCATTTTCTTAATTTTTTTTTCTTGGCTTTCGCCCCCTTATTTTCTTTTTTTTTTTGGATCCGGAAATTTTTAAATTTTTTTTCCTTCTTTCTTTGCTTTCTTTTTTTTGGGGGTTCCCTTTTTAAAGTCCCCCGGGGCTTTTTTGCCATCCCTTCCAGGGTTCGGGGGTGATGGGTTTTTTTGGGTATAAGTCGGGTTAAAAAAGGGGTTTTAAGGGATTTTTTTTTTTTTTTTTTTTTTTTTTTTGGGGGGCGGGGTTTCCTTACCCGGGGTTTTTTCTCGCGGTCACCTTCCCCTAGACATCATGTGGTAGCCTCTCTTTTTTTTGGGATTTAGGGGGAAAAAATTTTCCATTTGGGGTTTTTAACTCACCTTTTAAGGGGGTTTTCGTGCCCGACCTGGGGAGGGGTTTTTTTCCATCTTGCATCTCTATCCGTTAAGGTTCCGGAGGGGGGTTTTTGTTTTGGCATGCCTTATCCCCCTAAATTTCCCCAAAAACCGGCCCAGGAAATTTTTAAACCCCTTCATGAAACATAACACAAAATTTCCCTTTGACTAAAAAAACCCCTTTCAAAAAAACTAACATGAGACTAAAAGTAACACTATATCATGTCATTTTGGCCATTTGTTCCCCCCTCACTTAAAGTTTTCCGCCCGAAAAAGGGCCCGTGAAGTAAAAATAAAGGGTTAGTGTGAACACTATTTAAAACAAAACATTTATAAAAACCTCCATGGTACCATTGGCTAAGGGAAATCCAATTTCCTAGATTTAAAAAACGGCGAATATTTTACAAACATGTTATATAAACATATAAACCCCACAAATGAAACATAGAGTAAGTGTGGTTTTTCAACATGACCCAAAACCCAAAAAAAATAAAAAAACATACCCGTAAGAACCCTTTATTAAATTTTGACTATTAAATAGGCTAAGTGTTATGGGGTGGGGTTTCTTGAATTTCACATAATACTACCTATTTAATAAAAAAATAAGAAAAAATAAAAAAAAAGAAAAAATTAAAAAATTAAAAAAATAACCGGTATTGGGGGGGGTTCGATCGGGGGTGTTCCCCCCCGTCCTTCTTGGGGGGGTCTAAGATGGGTCCCTTGGTTTTCTTGAGGTCCGGGGGTTTGGGTTTTCATCGTCCCCCCCCTTTGTTTATCAAACCTTTTCTTCCCAGTCCGGGGGTTTTTCCCTTCCCCCTGTCCCTTTGTTCACCCCCTTGGGTTTCCTTTCCTTTTCCAATTCCTTTAGGGTTTCCCCCTTGGGGCGGGTTTGCCTCTGCCCGTGATTGTCTAAATTTTCCCCCCATTTTTATCCCCGGCCCCTCCAGTTTTCTTTCCTTTACCTTTTCGGGGGTCGATCTGGGCCCCTCGCCCTCCCGGCCCTTTTTGTTTTTCCCCCCGGGGGGTTCCCGGGGTAAAACCGTCCCCCTTTTTTCCCCAGTATACCAAATTAGTGCGGGAAAAAGGGGTATTCAACCCGGCGGGCCCCGACCAAAGTTCCTTGGAGATGGGGCTTTTTTGTTATGATTTTATTTTTTGCGCAAAAAGGCCCCCCTAAGACGGGGGACAGGTTTCGTTTTTGGGGAGGTGGCTTTTCGGTGGCATTGGGGAGGTTCCCAAAAACCCAAATGCGGTTTTTTTTCCCCGCTTGGCCTTTTACCAAGTACAAATTTGGTTTTGGACGTTTTGCAGTTTTTACCCACCCTAGTAGGGTTTTAACCTTTTAAATAGAATTTCCCAACCCCCGGGAGGGGAAATTTTTGAAGTGGGTGGATCTAGATTTAGTGGAAGGGGGCCCCCCAAAAAAAGGTGGGGTTTGGGTCCTCCCCCCCTCGGGGCTCAAAATTTATGTCTCCGGGGCCCCCTCTCCCGGGTTCTCCGGGCCCCTTTTATGCCCCTTTTCCCCCGGGGCCACCCTCCCTTGACCCCTATCATTCTGACGTTCCAAGGAAAAATCCCAAAGAAATTCCCCGCTTAGGGCCCTAAAATGAGTTGGGAACCCAAAAATGATGAAGAACCCCTTTTTAATTTTCCGGAAAATTTACGGGGCCCTTTTCAAGCCCATTCAAAACCCAATCTTCCATCGGCCGGGGGGGAATCACAAAGGATAACTCTCCCAAAAAGGGGATGGGAGTATTTTTTCATTTGACTTGCTTCTTCCCGGGCTTTTCGTCAAATGCGTCTTGAAACTTTTTGTTTTAAATAGTTTTTTAGGCCCCCCATCCCCATCAAAAGCTTTCCTCCCCGCCTAAAGATCCTCCTCCGGGGGGATGGGCTAGTTAAAGGGGGGTTGCCGGGAGGGGCGTTTATGGTATTCCTCCTTCAAAAGATATCCTCTCCAAATCAGGGCTCCCGGGGAAATGTGTCGACGCCGGATCTCCCCCTCTTTGGGGGTTTGTCCTTTTCCCTTTTCGTTGCGCCGTTTTTTCCTTTACTTGTTTTTCCGGCAGGGCTTTCCTTTCTTTCCCCTTTTTTTTTTTTCGGTTTCTTCCATTTCCAGCCCCGCCTTCGTCGGCCCTTGTGTTGAAAAGTCCTCCGGGGGGAAGGGTTGGGCACCACTGGTCAATTACTTAAAGCTTTCTCCACTTCCAACCCTTGATCGATGGGTCGGACCTTTTCCCCCGTGATTTTTCCTGGGCCCTCGGCGTTGATGATCTTTTTCCGTTGGGCCTTTGGGGGGGCCTCCCCCCTAGCTTTCGAGGGCTCCTCCCCCGGTTTTGTGGGGGCCCTTTTTCTTTACTAAAAACCCCCACCCCCTTTTTTGGGGTTTTGGGTTTCCCCTTGGGCTTACCCTAAGCATTTTGTGGAATTTTTTTTGGGGTTTTTTTTCTCCTTGGGGTCGTTTTTTTTTAACAACCTCCCCCTTTCCGGCTTGGGGTTTTGTTACCAACCAAGGCCCCCCCTTTATGTGTTTTGTTTTTTTCTCCTCCTCAAGTTTTCCCCCCCTTCCTTTTTGTCCGTCTTCCTCCCCGAAGGGGGAATTTCCCGACCTTTCCCCTTGTTGCTTTTTCCCCCCCTTTTGGGTCCGGGGGTCAAAGGGCCAAACCCCACCCCTTCCTTCAAAGGTTTTTCCACGATCCCCAAACCCCCGCCCAAAAAAGGGTTTAAAATTAAAACATCCCTCATTAACCCGCTTTCCGGCCCTTTCGTTCGAAACTTCTCTTCCCTCCTCCGCTTTATCGATTTTGGCCTCGGGGCCATTATCTCCTTCCCCCTTTCCCCTTTTTCGTTTCGCTTGCTCTCCCCCCCCCTTTTTTTTCCGTTTTCCCCAGGGGGTCTTGATAAGGGGGAAAAAAGGGGGACGCCCCAGGCCGTTTGTTTTTGAGGGGGAAAAGGGGGAGGGTTTTGATTTGAAAAATTATTGGGGGGGGGTCCTTTTTGGGTGTCGGGTTGGGGGTTTTTGGGGTGGTGGTGGGGGGTTTTCTTGGGTTTGGGGGGGGTTTGGATGTCGCCCGATTTTGCCCCCGGGGCACAACCCGGGGTTGTTTTTCCGGGCCCTTTTTTGGGGCTTGTTGCCGATCGGTTTCCCGGCGTTTAAGGAACCATCGCCCCAATTTGTCGCCCGGGGGTGGTTGTGATCGTTAAGGGTTTGGGGGCCCCGGGCTTCTGGCCCCCTTTTTACTCCGGGGGTTCGCCTTTGGGAGACCTTTTGGGTTTTGGTTGCTTTCTTTTCCCTTGGTATTTTTCCGGTGGTGGTTTCTTTTTCCCCAGTGGTTCACCGGGGGTTTTAAAAAGGGGGGTTAGTTTTTGGAGTGGGATAACCGGGTTTTGGGGAGAGAATGGGGGGGGGTTTGTAAAGTGAAGGGGGGAAAGGGGGTAAGGGGGTTTTTTAGAGGGGGGGGTAGTTGAGGGTTTTGGCCGGGGAAAAGGGGGACCTGGGCCCAAAACCTTTTGGAAGGGGGTTGCGAGTTCTTCTTTATTGGGCGGCCCCCCCTCCGTCTGCTTTCCCGGCCCCTCCCTTCGGACCCGCCCCCAGGGTTGAAAACGCACCAAAATTCAAAAATTTTCTCATCTCCTTCCAAATTTGCTTTAAAAAAAAATAAAGCAAATAAATGGCTCTTTAATATAATTTAGAGTTTCACCCAAGTGGTATCCCTCGTGGGCGTACATTTCCAAAATTTAAAATTTAAGATCCAAAAAAACTTTTTTTTTTTTTCTTAACTTAAGTTAAATTCGAATATTTACAATATTTACATCATTACGGGGTATTTGGGAAATTTTTCCCTCGGTAATACAAATCAAAGACGTTTTACCGGTGGGCCTATCAATATAGTTAAAGCTAGATAAAAAAAATTTCAAAAAAAATATATTACAAGATAAAAGTTCTTTGGAAAAAACACAATAGAAAGGCAATTTTGGGGGAAAAAAGAGGAAAAGATGAGGAAAAACTATCCACTATATTTATGGATTAACAAATTTTTTTGAGTAAGTTTAAAATAGGGGAATAAGAATTTTTCGGGAAAAAATTTTTTAAAAGGGGGAAGATTTTAACATCCCTTTCCCCTGCATCTTTTGCTTATTGCATATTTTATTTATCATTAAAAATTTTTTGTTATTTGGATAATTTGGGGTTATATGTATAAAATTTTATTTTTATGTATTAGTTTAGCTTCAAGGGTTTTAAAAAAAAACGGTTTTTGTTCTTTTTATAAATCTTCCTTTGAAAATATATAACAAAAGGTTTAAAAACTATATATAGGAGTTTGGGAAACGGAAAGGGGAAACGAAACTTTTTTAGTAGTTTACCTATCTTAATCGGGTAAAGTATAAATCATACTTTTTAATTTTTCATATATTATGTGATGGATTGTTAGTGTTAAATTGGAGTAAATATTTGAATTATATGGTGTGAGCCTAAATGGTTTGGTGGGATTTGAAAAATTGGAAAATTTGG
>NC_062967.1:35220398-35349904 GCF_023119035.1 Salvia hispanica | reverse complement strand
ACTTGCATCATCTATACTGACTAGGGGTTACTGGAAGGGGTGGTTTCTGTTTTCCGGCATGCCTTATCTCCCTCAATTCCCCTCACCGTCAGTTCGAGGCAGTTGAGTTTTAAGCCCATTCATGAAACATAACACATAATTCCTAGACCTAAACAAACCCTAAAAAAAAAACTAACATGCACTGACTCAAATAACACATATATACATGTCATACTGGCCATTTGCTCCCCCCTCTCACTTCACAAGTGTCTGCCCCAGATACGGGCTGTGAAGTGAAAATTGGGAATGGCTAGTATGACAGACACATATTTACAACAAACACATATTATATCTAAAAACTTCTCACACTTAGACTATGCAATAGGCTAAGTGGGAGAGTCTCAGATATATACCTAGATTTATAAAACGAAGCAGAATATTTTACAAACATGTTATATAAACATATAAACTCCTCACACTTAGACTACGCAGTAGGCTAAGTGTGAGTTAACATGCTTATGACACAACACAAAAACATAAAAAAAAACATATGCACCGAAGTAGCAAACCCTTTACTTCTCACACTTAGACTATTAAATAGGCTAAGTGTTATGAATGGGGTTTGCTAGCAATTAATACACATAATTCTACCTATTTAATAAAAGTAAGAAAACATAAACAAAAGAAAAACTTAAAAATTAAAAAGAAAACTAACTGGTCAGTTGGGGGTGGTTCGATCAGATGTTCCTCCTGCTCCTTCTTGGTGCAGGGGTCTGTGCAGGTGGGTCCGTTGGTTCTTCTTCAGTAGGTCCGGGTTGGTTGTCATCGTCCTCCTCTTGTTCATCACCTTCTTCTTCCTCAGGTCCGGTGGGTTCTTCTTCCTGTCCTCCATGTCCGCTTGTTCCAGCTCCAGTGCTTGCCTTTCCTCTTGCCAATTCCTTTAGGATGCTCTCCATTAGGGTTGTCAGCTTCGCCATCTCTGCCCGTGATTGTCTATTCTCCTCAGCCAGCTCAGTCACTGCCCTCTCCAGATTTTCTTGCCTCAGCCTCTGCGCTTGGTCGATCTGCCCAGCTTGCACCTCCTGGCCTTGTTGTGCCCTTCCCCCAGGGGCCTCTCCCATTGGGTAGAACTGGGGTACTCCTTCTCTGTAGTATACCAAGTTGGTGCGGACGAAGAAGGGTATATCAAACAGGCCAGGAGCGTCGACCATGTACATTGGAGATAGGTCTTCTGCCTCTGTTATGATGATGTTGTTGCGCACGAAGGCTCCTAGTATGTGGCAGAGGGACAAGTTTCTGGCTGGGTAGGTGGCTATCAGGATGGCATTGGTAGGCTGTCCAAAATCCCAAGTGCAGTTTTCTTCCACGATTAGCGCACCATACCAAGTACAATTCGGTCATGGACGTTCTTGCAGCTGAATTACTCTGCCCTAGTAGGTTATAGCCTAAGTAGAGTTGCACCAATCTCAGCATGGAATTGTTGAAGTGGGTGGATCTGGATTTAGTTGAGGCGAACTGGCCAGCATCGGGGTGGGTTAGCTCCTCCCAGGCTTCCTGGGGCTCAAATTCTATATGTCTCCTTGGTACCCCCCTCTCACGGCTTCTCCAGTCCGGTCCTATAGCCTCCTCCAGGCTACACATACCCAGTCGCCGCAGTCCACTCTATCGGACTCATGGACAGTTCTCCACCGAATATCCTAAAGGAAATTGACACCTCGTCTAGGTCCGTAGTGAGTTGGAACCTAAACGTGGTGAAGAACTCCTTTGCTAATCTCACAGATATTTACGGGTCCCTATTCTCTAACAGCCATTCAAAACCCAATGCTTCCATACTGGCCAGGAAGGAATCACGAACAGATAACTCATCCAAAGAGGGTATGTGGAGTACCTTTCCGCATTTGACTTGCTTGCTACTGTCGTCCTTGTCGTCAAATGCGTCTTGAAGCTTTTTGGTGTCGTAGTGCTTCATGTCCTCCATAAGCTCATCAATGAGCGTTACCCTCCACCGCCGGTACACGATCCTCTCTACCGGAGGATGGACTAGTTCAAGGTGGTTGTCGGGGAGCTGCTGCTCATGGTATTCTTCTCCTTCTAGAGAGATATCACTCTCCGAGTCGGACTCCTCGCTGGAAGTGTAGTCGCTGTCGCTTGATCTCCCTCTCTCTTCCGGCTCTCTGATCACTATGCTGGCATTGGCAGTGCGCTGTTTCTTCATGACTTGTTTCTTCTTGACAGGGGCTTTCCCCTTTCTTTTCCTTTCTTGGATTTACTTGGTTTCTTCGATTTCCATTGCCTCTGCTTCTTCGTCGGCTTGTGTTGAAACGTCCTCTGGGTGGTAGGCTTGGTCACCACCGGGTACTAGTATCACTTCTTGTTGCCTCCTCCCGACCTACCGACTCGATGCGAGGTCCGAGACCCTCAGCCACCTTGTCGAGTATTCTCCTTCCTGGTCGGTCGGCGTTGATGATACTTGTCCCTGTTGCCATTTGGGTGTCCTCCTGGCTAGCTTTCGAGGGCTCCTCCCCAGGTTTTGTAGGAGTAGTCTTCTCGTCTTCACTCGAAACCTCCACTGCATCTGCTGCTGTGTTTGCTCCTGCCTTGTTGGACTTCCACTTTCCTAAGCATCTCTGTGACACTCTTTGGGGTTTTTCTGCCTCTCTGCCTTGGGATCGTTTTTCAACACTAGCCTCCTCTTTACTAGCTTGGGTTTAGTTACCACTGAGGCTTCCTCTTGATGTGTTTCTGGCTCTTGCCTCTCCTCCTCAAGTTGTTCGGCCTTTTCCGGTTGTTCATCTGTCTTCTCCTCCATTGATTGGTGGACTACCCCTTTCGACCTTTCCGCTTCCGTTGTTGCTTCCCCCCTCCCTACTGCCTGGGATGCAAGGTCCAGTACCTCAGCCACCCCTTCAAGGTTTACCACGATCCTATCCCCCTTGCCCAAAACCGCTTGGAATTCATCATCCGTCATTAACCCTTGCTTTCTGGCCATTTCGTTCAGATCTATCTCTTCCCTCTCTGCTTTATCGATTTTGGCCTCAGTGGCCATTATCTCCTCTGCTTCACCTTTCTCGTTCTCGCTTGCTCTCCCCCCACTCTCCTTTTCTTCTGTTTCTCCCCAATTGGGATCTTGATAGGCGGAAAGAGGGCTGACGTCGAGCGGCTCTGTTTGTTGTTGTATGGGAGAAGGGTGGGAGGGTTCTGATTGTGCAGTTACTATTGGGGAGGTCCTTTGGGATGTCGGAATTGAGGTTTTTGGGGTGGTGGTGGGTGGGTTTTCTGTGGTTGCAGTTGGGGTAGGGTTTGATGTCGCCGGCATTCGTCCGGTCAGGCTAAATCCGGCCAGGGTTGTTGTCCAGTCTTTGTTGGGGTCTTGTTGCCTTAGATACGCTGCCAGTGCGTCTAAAGGAACCATCGCCGGAATTTGTGTCGTCGGCGGTGGTTGTGATCGTTGTGGGCTTGGCGGCTGCGACTCGGCTGTTGCTTGGACTTCTGACGGGGCTTCGCCGGTGGTAGATGTTGGGTTGTTGGTTGCCTTTCTCTTTGCCATGGCTATACCGGTGGTGGTTCTCTTTTTCCGGTAGTGGTTCACGGTGGTTTTCGTAGTGGGTGTTAGTTTTCGGAGTGGGATAGCGGTTGTGGGTGAGAGAATGCAGGCAAGGGTTTGTAAAGTGAAGGGGAGTAGGCGGTGGGGTGTTTTATAGAGGGGTGGGTAGTTGAGGGTTTTGACCGGTGGTAGGCGGTTGCCAGGTTGCGACGCTTCGTGTGGAAGGCGGTTGCGAGTTCTTGCAGCTGATTGGACGTTGCCTGTCACGTCCCTGCTCCACGCGCCCTCCCAGTCTCTGCACTCGCCTGCAAAGCTGCAACACGCACCAAAATTCAAAATTTACTCATCTCCCCCTTCTCAATTAGCTAGAAATAGAAATAAAGCAAATAAATGGCTCTTTAATATAATTTAGAGTTTCACCCAAGTGGTATCCTCGTGGTCAGTACGAACTCCAAATTAATATTTAAGATCCGAAAAATCTTTTTGTTGTTTTTCCTTCTTAACTTAAGTTAAATTACTAAATATTTACAATATTTACATCATTACTAAGGGTATTTGAAGTTTTACCCGGTCAGTAAGTACAAATCATATGACGTTGACCAGGTGGAACCTATCAATATAGTTGACTGCTAGATAAAGCAATTGCGAAGAAAATATATTACAATGATAAAAGTTCTTTGGAAAAATCACGGAATAGAAGAGGCGACTTGGGAAACAGAGGAAAAGATGAGGAAAAACTATCCACATATATTTATGGATTAGCAATTTCTTTGAGTACGTTAACATAGAGAGGAATGAATTTTGCGGACAAAATTCTTAAAGGAGGGAAGATTTGTAACATCCCTAACCCGAAACATGCATCATTTTGCATTATTGCATATTTTATTTATCATTGAATATTTTTTTGTGTTATTTGGATAATTATGTGTTATATGTATAAGTGTGTATTTTTATGTATTAGTTTGTAGCTCAAGTGTTTAAAAAAACTACACGGTTTTAGTTCTTCTATTATACGTGTCTTCCTTAGAAATATATATAACAAATAGAAGTAACAACTATATATATGAGAGTGGTAAACGAAGAGAAGGAATCGAGCTTTTGAGTAGTTTACCTATCTTAATCAGGTATGTATAAATCATACTTTTAATTTTACATATATTATGTGATGGATTGTTATGTGTTAAATTGGAGTAAATATTTGAATTATATGATGTGAGCCTGAAATGGTTATGTGTGGAGTATTTGATATTGATGTTGTGAATGATGGATATGTGATTTGTGCAATGAATATGTTTATCTATAGTATTGAAGTTATTGATGGATTATATGGATATGTAATTGGTGCAATGGATATGTTTAATGCATGGTATTGGAATTATTCGAGTCATGAGATTAAATAGGATATGTGACTGTCTTGCTCTGGATCTGATATACAATGACAAAAGACCTACGGGTCATATACAATGATAATGGACCTACGGGTCAAAGAAAATATGCAAAGAGGGGCCTTCGTGGAAAGGTCAAATCAAAGAGGGGCCTTCGTGGAAAGGTCAAATAAATAAAAAGGAACCTGCAGGTCGTATACAATGGAAATCCCGGGCAGATACCAGGCTTGTTCAGTCACAGAATATTAAAAGGATCATAGAGGCATATGCATATGAATATTAAATTATTTATGATATTTATTATTTCTGGTGATATATTTTGGTGAAAGAATGTGTTTGATATTTGTGTGTGAAATTAAAGGTAAGGTTTATATGCACTGAGTTGTGGCTCATATAAACCACTAATATTTTTCAGGAATAAGATATCAATGATGCGTGGGTTGATGTGAGTTACAGTTATTATAAGGGTCGGCGGCTGACGCGTTTTGGCAACCTTCTCCTCCTCATCATTTTTGCATGTAGATAAATGTGTAGTACATAGAGTGGCGAGAGGGTCCCACTACGGTTTAGAATGATTTGAAATATGTACATGATATAATATGTGGATTTTATATAGTTGACACGTGGATGATTTATTTTAAAATTTTAATTTATTTATAATAAGTGCATAAGTCATAGGAGTTGGGGTGTGACAGCAGCACCCATCTGATCAGTCGGGGTTTTGACTCCTTCTACGCAATGAGATACTTAATCGTCGCATGATCAGTATAGACGATGACTCTGGATCCCAGTAGGTACTGCCTGAACTTTTTGAAGGAATAGACAACCGCCAACATCTCCTTCTCGTTGGTGTCATAATTCCGTTGGGCTTGATTCAAGGTCTTGGATGCATAGAATATCACGTACTTTTTCCCATCGATCTTCTGACCCAGTACGGCCCCCACTGCATAGTCACTAGCATCGCACATCACCTCGAATGGGTGATCCCAGTTAGGAACCTAAATAATCGGTGCAGAAATCAATTTTTCCTTAAGGAGGTTGAAAGCAGCCTTGCAATGTTCGTCGAAAACGAACTCCACCTCGTTCTGGAGAAGTCTGGTAAGGGGTTGGGCAATCTTGGCGAAATCCTTGATAAATCTCCGATAAGATCCAACATGGCCAAGAAAACCTCTTATTCCTTTCTGATCAGTAGGGAATGGTAGTTTGGATATGACATCCACTTTAGCTTGATCCACCTGGATCCCCTTTTCCGACACCACGTGTCCTAAGACAATTCCTTCTGTAACCATAAAGTGGCATTTCTCAAAATTTAAAACCAGACTCTTTGCTTGGCACCTTTCTAGTACCACATCCAAATGTTGCAAGCACGAGTCGAAAGAGTCTCCATAGACGGTGAAATCATCCATAAAGATCTCTATACAATCTTCAATCAAATCCGAGAATATGCTCATCATGCACCGTTGGAAAGTACCGGGGCGTTGCATAGGCCAAATGGCATACGCCTATACGCATAGGTTCCAAACGGGCATGTGAATGTGGTCTTATCTTGGTCCTCCGGGTTCACGTAAATTTGAAAGTAACCACTGTACCCATCCAAAAAAGAAGTATTTCCTCCCAGCCGGTCGCTCCAGCATTTGATCGATGAATGGCAGGGGAAAATGGTCCTTCCTGGTTGCAGTGTTCAGCTTTCGGTAATCTATACACATTCGCCACCCGGTAACTAGTCTGGTGGGCACTAGCTCATTCCTCTCATTCTTGACCACCTGGATCCCTGATTTCTTGGGGACCATATGGATTGGGCTGACCCATTCACTATCTGGTACCGAGTATATAATGCCCAGTGAGAGCAACTTCAAGATTTCCTTCAGTATCTCTTCCCGCATGTTTGGGTTCACCTTTCTTTGAGAGTCTCTATGTGCCTTGGCTCCATCCTCCAGCCTAATGTGGTGCATGCAGACGTCCGGGCTTATACCTACCAGGTCCGTAAGGCTCCATCCAATAGCCTTCTTGTTTTTGCCCAGCACAGTTAGTAGTCTTGCCTCTTGCTCTTCAGTCAACCCGCTATTGATGATTACAGGGAATGAGTCTTCCTCCCCTAGGTAGGCATACTTAAGGTTCGCTGGCAACTTTTTCAACTCCACTTGCGGGGGTAGTGTGTCCGTAGGTAGAGGGTTCTTCTTTGAATCCTCCTCTTGCTCTTGTTCGGCATCTGATTTTTCCTCCATACTGGCCGGTACCACAACGCCCCTACGGATCCCGCTAGTTCTGACTTCTGACAAAATTCCGTAATTGCTTCTTCGATCTCTTCGTCAGTCAACCCTCGGCTACTGATCAGATCACACCATGCAGCTGCTTCCACATCAGCCTGGGCATACACATCCAAAGCTTGGAGCTTTTCCTGCAATAATTCGGTCTCAAGAAATTCTTGGACTAAGGGATCAATTACATCAACACAACATAGATTTTTAGAATCTATTGGTTTTTTCATGGCTTCATTGATGTCAAAGATAAATTTCTCACCATTAAAGTCAATGCAGATTGTCCCTTCAGCCATATCCACAATTGTCTTAGTCGTTCTTAAAAATGGTCTTCCTAACAATATCCCGCTAGACTCCCTAGCTTCTGGTTCACTCATTTTTATGACATAAAAATCAGCGGGATAAGTAAAGTTTTGTATCCTGACCAACACATTTTCTAACACACCCTCAGGATGTATACATGACCTATCAGCCAGTTGGATTAACACCCTAGTATTTGACAACCTTACCCCCTTTAACCGATTATAGATGGATAACGGCATAACATTGATTGATTCTCCTAAATCACACATTGCATGCTCGATTTTCACATCTCCAATTGTTATGGGTAGGGTAAACATACCTGGGTCGGCTCTCTTGGGTGGTAGTTTCTCGCTGTACAATGGGTGACGCTATTCCTTCCACCATGATTTTCCCATCCTCCTGGGCCTTTCCGGCTATAAACTCCTTTATAAACTTCCCCAGAGGGGGCAGTCTCACGGCTTGGAGGAATGGTATGGTGACATCCAGTTTCCCAAAGATCGACATGAAATCCACAGGGTTTTCCTTCTTCCTCTTCGTCACAAACCGATATGGAAACGGTTTTTCTCCCTTAGCCTCTCCAGTCAGTCCTTGTGGACTTTCCCTTGGTGCCTCCTGGGTTTGAGGTTCCGATGTGGGCATTGTTCCTTCCGGTTACTCATTTCCAGGTTGTGTTTCTCCCTCCTTTCCTTCCACAGTAGGCTTCTCGTTTAGAAAAAACGGATCCTCCATCTAAGGCGAGAGGCCTCTTGAGTTCTTCTGCTGAGATGGTGTCGCTCAGCACCCTTTCTCTACTAGACTCCCCAACGGGGTTCTTGAGTTGAGGTCCATTGTAGGTTGTTCCAGATTGTAATCTTACTCACATTTGCCTTTTCGGGTACATGGATTTGTAGATGGGAGTTTCCCTGATTTCCCTTTCATTTCGCCCACCGAGTTAGTGAGCTGGGCCAACTGCCTGTTCATCATATCCATATTTGCCCTATGCTCATTCTGGGCACTTTGCATTCCTTGCATAGTTTCATTCTTGGACTGCAAGTCGTTTTTAATGCTTTGCTGCGAGGCAAGCATCTCTCCCATCATGTCCTCCATAGACCTCCTCGACCTGTTTGGGTGATGGAATTGGTTTGAGCCCTGGTGCTGGTTATACTGGGGTGGTGGGTTTGACTGGTAGCCCGAGAAATTTTGTTGGTTTTGGTTACGTGGGTACTCTTGGTTATGCTTGGGCATGAGGGTTGTCTTACAGTGGCTCGTGGTTGTGCGATTAGGTGCTTGATTTTGGTTTTGGTTGTGGGTGTTATGTTGAGGCCCTGGGTTAAATTGGTTCTGGTTTTGGTTGGTTGTTTATTATGATGGGGTGGCACATAGACGGGGTTCGGGTTACGGTTTTGAGGGTTTTGGTTCCCGAGGATGCTGATTTCTTCCTACCCAGGTTAGAGTGGTAATCGGGGTTTGTTGGGCCACGATTGGGATTTTGGTTCGGGTGGGGATTGGGTTGATTTGGAGAGCTGATTTTGGTTCTGATTTTGATTTCCATCTCCCCAACGGAAATTTTGGTGGTCCCTCCACGGTGCATCCCTACTGCCTTCCTGGAATCGATTGCCGTTGGAATTTTAGTATCTGCGGCATTTGCTTGCTCCACATCCCGGCGAGTTGTCCGGAGGCTGGTCATATGGTGGTTGCAGGGCCTCCCTTGCCTCCGGTCGGAGAAGGTGGTGGAGTGTTCTGCTTGATTGCAGTCAGCAATTCCTTCTTTAATTCCTCCATCTTCAAATCCATCCGCTCCTCCTGGTCAGTAGCCGAAGCACTTGCTACCCTTTCTCTGTTGTACCCATCCCTCGCGTTGTCGTACGTCTTCTTCGCATTCAACGGCTTGCGTAGCACCTTTTTGGCTTCACTTACTCTCAACTGGGTGAAATCGCCTCCAGACGATGAATTCGCCAATCCTTGGTTTCCTTGTTCATCCCCTCATAGAAGGTGTGGTGCACCTCTATCTCCTTCATGCAATGGTTGGGGCATGACTCCAGAAGGCTCATGTACTTCTCCCAGTACTCGCTCAGGGTTTCATCATATTCTTGCCTTATGCACGATATTTTCCTCTTCAATGCACTTGTCTTTGAAGACGGGAAGAACTCGGCTAGAAAAACTGACTTGAAATCGGCCCATATATTGATAGAGTCGGCTGGCAGGCGCATGAACCAAGTGTTGGCCTCTCCCTTTAGGACAAAAGGTAGGGCCTTCGAGTCATGTAATCGTCCTCGCTTGCTCTTGCTGGCCGCCTCTGCGCCTTACAGATTTTGCGGGAACTCATTTAAGAATTCGTATGGTCCCTCGTAGCTCTTCCCACAGTACGTCGGTAGGATTGCGATAACGTGGGGTTTCACATCACAGGCGGTTTGGCCTAGGGTAACCACTTATGGCTTGTGGGGGATCTCCGTCGGCGTGTGCGGTAAGTGTTGCGAGCTCGGGATCGTCCTCGCCTTGGTCAGCCCATTCTCACTAGTGTTCTCTACTGGTTGGGGTGGAAGCTCCGGGAAGTTGGTACTCTAGCTCCTCTTTCTCCTCGTCGCTACTCGTGCCTAGGTCGGACAGTGCTGTCGACATGCCAGAACGAGTGGTAACGAGTATTGTTCCTCGGGGAAGTATCTTTGGTCTCGGAGCCGAGCCACTTCTCATAAACTGAAAACAAAAAGAAAAGGAAAATTATAAACAGTATGTACACCAAAAAAGATCACACACAATAACAGGTATGAACGCCATCCATCCCCGGCAACGGCGCCATTTTGGAAGGTCAGGTTTTCTTTCGGGTTTTCGTATGTAATTGGGAGTGTATCCAACTGATCAGGAAGAGATTCCCGACCCAGCTGAGTCGTTGGTACGACAATCCCGGGACCTGGCTCCAACAAGTTTCCTCAACCCACTTCTACTAATCAGTATAATGGAGGTAAGGGTCGAATCCCACGAGGATGGACACGTTTTGATAACTGCGGTGACTTTCCTGGGTGTTTTGGTTAGCTACCACGCTTGGGTTGAGATTTTACCTAGGCGAGAAATAAAGGTGGTACTCTACTGACTAGTAGGCGTGAAAATAACAGGCATGTGGTGGTGTGCGTGAAAATAGGGGACAAGGTGTCTTAGAGGTATATGGAAAGTAGACAGTTACTAAAAGAGGAAAATTAGACAACAAGGTATATCTGGTGGCTGGTGGCTCTCTGACAGGTCTGGATAATACAACTGAAAAGTAGGGAACAAAAGCAAAAGTAACTTAAAAGTAAAAGTGGTCCAAACTAAAGTTGATTTTGACGTTTTCTTCTTCACTAAGTATTGACAAAAAATCATATGAACACAAACACCATAACTAAACTCGGATTCATAACCTCAAACTCAAGATCCATTGATTTAAAAATGCTCAACTTAGGATAAACAGCGAAACTGCAATTTTACTTCTACTGACTGACATGCAAGGCGGTGATTATAATGCAACGCGAAGACTTCAAGCATGAAGATTAAACTAAACATAACTACAACTTCAGATCGACAACTCCATGCAAGAAAGCACTTAGAAATTAAAAGCAACAACTAGATCTAATTTTCCTAGGCAGAATGAAGCAAACTCGAACCAAAGCGACATACGAAATAGAAACTTCATAATTTAAGCGTTGGAACTTCACAAAGTATTTCAAAAGGCAACAACTATGAGTGTTTGCAACAAAACCAACAACGAAAGCAAGTAAATATTAAACTAGAAAGCGAATAACGATTGTTTGGCCACTCCGGGCGATGATACTGCTATACTACTACGATAACTGGCTGGAACGGTGGATCGATGACTTCTCCGGCAGACTCTGGACGTCAAGTGACATGGCTGTGGCGAGGAACGAGAGATTGGACAATGCTGAAGGAACTGATCTTCTAGAGAGAATTCTACTAAGTGTATCTTTGAACCGAGAACTAAAAACCGAGCTCTCAAAAACGAACCCTCTCTCTCTCCAAGTGGCTTCTTTTATAGGGAGGCTTGCCCTTGCTTTTAGGGTAGACTTCTTTCAAGTTTTGACTTTTATGCCCTTGTTAATGATCATCCCAGCTATCTTTCTTCTCCATCTCGAGCCTTTTCTCTGGCATGCATCCTGGTCAGTATTGCACCCTTCTAGCGCCCTTTTCACTTGCGTCACCCGAATCGTCTCCTACTGACTTGGATCCCTTAATCCTGCACACTTGAGCAACTGTTTTGCAGATAATACATGCATTTCACTACATACTGACCAGTAACCAAGGCTCAGAATACGACTTATCAAAGGGCAATTTGGGCATAAATCTGGAGAACACGAATCGGCGAATTGGAGAATATGTTATACCACAACATTACCCCGATAGTGATATGCCGGATTCGCCGATTTTATTACGCAATTCACTGAGATCCGAAACTTTTGTACCGGGTTCGCTGATAAAATCGGTTGCTACCAAATGCTGGAGAAGGTGAGATATTGACCACTTTTTGGGCCTTTTTTAGGATAATATGAGTTTATACGAGCTACCAAACGAACCCTAAAAGGTGAACACCCATATTTCACCAGTTTTGAGGCCAAAACTGACCAAAACTGACAGTGAACGAGTCCTTATATTTGGTGAGGTCTACTAGTCTAATAAATACAACTATATGATTTTTATTTAAATTAAGATGTAGTAATATATTATTATTGTGCAAAATCATGAAAGTTGTGATTATTGTCGAACTAATTTTAAAGGCCCAACTAAAGACCAAATTAGGGCCATTAGATCTAGTTTTTTGATGATATGTAAATTATTTCGGTATTCATTACAAACTCATTTTACTTAATTGGAGTAGGTTTATTTCTTTATTTCCGTGCATAATACCTTGAAAATAAATACTACAGTATAGGGGTGGCAAATCGTGCTTCGTGTCGACACGATAACAACAAACACGAACACGGCCCGTTATAAAAAAATCAAACACGAACACGAACACGAACACGACCCGCTACCCTCAGACACGAAAACGACACGAACCCATTAATGACAAGAACCACTTCGGGTCAACACGACACGATAACAACACATATATTACACAACACAATAACGACACTATAATAATACGAAAAATGAAAACTATATTTTCACGCTAATACTAAGTGCTCCATTAGACTAAACCTAATTTAAGTTTTAAAATAAATTAAAAAATAATAATATTATAATATATTAATATTATTTCTTAACGTGTAACAGAACACGACACGAAATATTCATGTCGTTATCGTGTCGACACGATAAGGACACGAACCCAATAAGCTTTGACACATACCCATTATTTTCACGCAGGTTCGTGTCGTATTATCGTGTCGTGCTAAAAATTGTCAGCCCGCTATAGTATGTTTTTACTTTTACTTCCAGTAGGTTTGAAATAATTCAACAATCAACACATGCTTCATTCGAATTCATTGTACTGGAATTTTGTTTTATTTATTTTAAAAAATACATTTTATTCCAGTAGGTTTATCACTTCATTCAAAAACATTATTACTTTACTGAACAAGTTTTTACTTTATTTCAGTAGGATTTTAAATGATTTTACACATACTTGAATACTTCATTCAAATAGTTTATCACAACATTCCATGTGTTTATTACTCCATTCAAATAGGCAGAGCTATCACTTCATTTTATTGTCACAACTGGAATTTTTGGAATTTTGGGACTATCACAGCATCGACGGGATGGCCTTAATGTCTCCGTTCGCCAACTCTAGCCGAGAGAACGAATGAACCGATCATGCTAGAGGGGGTTTTATCTTTGTTTTCGGAGGCCGTCGATCTCGTTGGCAGCAGTCAAATGAGCTACATATACTGAATTCCAGTAAGAACTGCCGAACTTTACCGTTTTCTTTACAAGTCTTTAGCTTGGATTATGTTTTCTTCATATGAGTCAACTTTAAATGACGAGGAAGTGTTTTCTATTTGCCTTTTTTTAACCACTTTTGTTTGGGTTTTTATTTTCTCTTTATGATACCGTGATAATTTTCTTTGGCTATTTTTGTTTGGGTTTGTTTTCTTGATAAATTGTCCACAACTTATAAAGTTATACTCCCTCCGTCCCGGATTAGGAGTCACTAATTGTTATGACTCGGATTTTAAGAAATAGTTGAAGTGTGTAATAAATGAAATGAGATGGTGGAGTGTGTAATAAATGAAGTGAGTTGTTGAAGGTGGGTCCCTTTTGACTTTTTGGATTTTTATTTTTGTTTTGGTTTATTTTAATGTAAATAATGACATTTTGATGTAATTTTGATGAACAATGAGGTAAAATTGTATGACCAAATTAATATGAAAAATTCTAAATGTAACTCTTAAATTGGGACGGACTTTTATGGCAAAAAGTGACTTTTAATCTGAGATGAAGGGAGTAATGTTTTGTGAAGATTATTTAGCTAACATGATTTGGGACGATTCAAATCAACTGCGATTGGTACGCCTAGCGAGACTTGGACATAGTGCCACAATTTTTAGAGATGAATTGTTTGTTTTTGGGGGACGCGATAAGCGAAATAATCTGTTGAATGACATACGCGTATATAACATTTGTGAGTTCTTGAAACTTCAAGTTGACTCTTGATCAATTATAATATGTTGAGCGACCTACTTTAATTTTCTCTGCCCATGTAGCTCTCAATGTTTGGCATTAGGCCTGTCAAATCGGATATCTGCGAATACTCGATCCCGAATTTTCTAGAATCTAGTACCCAATATCCGATCCAATTTTGATTTCGGGTACCCGGATACCCGACTCGGGTACCCAATTCCGAAAGATCGGGTATCTAGTCCCGATTTCAATTTCAATTTTGATTTTTTTATTTAAATATTAACTACAAACTTTTAAAAATTCAAGCATGTAACTCGAATTTAATAGTACAAACTTAATGTAATAGTCTTTAAGAGAAAATAACTACAAAAATTTAAACATATAGATTCATACATTATTTTAATTACTTAGTAACATTAATTTAGTAACGGTAACCCTAATATTTACTTACTTCAATTTAAAAAAAATAGAATTAATACATTCTTTTAAAACCTATAACTATGAGCAGTTAGACTATTAAGCGGAGAATTGGGTTTGTAAAAGTACAGTAAAAATATTCTTAGTACCTAGGAAAATTAGAATTAATACAGTCACCTCGCTGTCTTCAATATTTAATTATTTAACTTTTAGAAAATTAGAATAAATATGTTATATATATTAATTTTAAAAAAAATCGGGTAATTCGGGTATACACGATTGGGTATCAGGTTACCCGATATCCGAAAATCCAAAGTTCTCAATACCCGATTCCGATCCGAAATCCGAAAAATCGGATTTCGGTATCCAATTACCCGATTTTTCGGATTTGGATAGCGGGTATTGGATACCCGCTATCCATTTTGACAGGCCTACTTGGCATGCACCTATCGTTAAAGGTTGTGTTCCTCGAGGAACACAATATCATAATGCGGCATTATTAGGAATCATGTTGTACATTTTTGGCGAGACGAGTGTTGATGGTTATCAGGATACCCTCTACCAATTAAACACTGGTATGCATTCCTTTAATCGTTAATTTAAATGAATTATCATTATACACCGTAATTTGAATCCTCCCACATCATGTTTGCAGATAATTTCACCTGGTCTCGTGTGAGTCCTGCTGGCGGTCGTCCATCTGCCATACAGGCTTAGCATTTAATAATAAACTTTATATCACTGGGGGAGTGGATGCCACTATGTTGATCAGTGTAGATTCTTAAAAAATATATTTGCATTGCCATAACCAACTCTCATTCTTTTAAAAATAGATACACATGAATGGACAAAACTAAGTTTGTTTGGCCAATAATTGGCTCCACGGGCTATGCACACATCAGTGTGTGTGGAGAACACTTTGTTGCTTTTCGCTGGAGCATCAAATGACAAGACACTTTATAATGAAATTTACGCCATCAATCTTCGCAAGCTTTTCTTTTTTTATCATAATTATTTTTATTTTGTTCAAACTATTTAGATATCTTTGGTTTCGTTTGTGCAGAGACGGGTTTTTCCTTTGGGTCTGGGCCGTCCAATAGATATAGAGTGTTGGGATGTATCTTGGATCCGCTTCCTGGTGTAATGTTTTTCATTGGCGGTTGCACAATGTTTACGTTGCACACTGCTCCTATTAAGGAGTTGGTTTGGCTGAAAGCCCAGGTACTTGGTTGGCCATCGAGGATATGGGGCCATACTTTGAATAATGTTGGAGATGGGAACACACTTTTTATGTATTATCTTTTTGTTTGAATTAATCTATTTGCTTATTAATCTGTTTGTATCCAGAGTAGGCAACTTCTCAAGACGTATTCTTTATGTTTGCATGAAAGATTTGTGAAGTAATATATGGAGACATCATTCCACGAGTTTTTAATATTTTTTCACTCATAATTCTAAAATATTCTATAATTCTAAAAATTTACTCATAATTCTAAATATTCTATAATTCTAAAAATTTCCCAAAAAATTATTAGGGCATGATTAACAGTTTTTGATTTTTTTTTTCTTAATGTAGCATGTAATAAATTCGAGATTTTTTCTAAAAAAATTATGAAATACTATTAAATATAACTATATGCATTTTATTTATATTAAGATGTAGTAATTTATTATCATGAAAGTTGGTGATTATTGTCGAACTAATTTTAAAGGTTGAACTAAAGACCAAATTAGGGCTATTAGATCTAGTTTTTTGATGAGATTTAAATTATTTCGGTCTTCATTACAAACTCATTTTTCTTCATTGTAGTAGGTTTATTACTTCATTTTTGTACATAATACCTTGAAAATAAATACTATAGTACGTTTTTACTTTTACTTACAGTAGATTTGAAATAATTCAACACATGTTTCATTCGAATTTATTGAACTGGATTCTTACTTTATTTATTTTAAAAAATACATTTTATTCCAGTAGGTTTATCACTTATTATAGACGTTGATGTATGTGGAGTCGATTCACATCAGCGGCCAGAGAGCGCCGCAACGGCGATTGTAGACGTTGGAGAGAGAAAGACAGGTACATGACGATGAAACTGTCTGTACGTGCTGGAATGAAGTACCTAAGTAATATATTCTGAATGAAGTTAAATCCTCTTAATATATTATCACTTATTTGCCCTGGGCTGAAATGAAATAGGTTTGTGATGAAGGCGAAAATAATTTATATATCAGCGCATCTCATTCATAAAAACTAGTTCTAAGAACTTTAATTTAGTCTTTAATTATGCAGCTATGTAATAAAATAGTGGATTTGTATATAATGTGATTTTATTTAATGCAATCAAAGAAGGATACAATTTGATATACAGATATTAAAGATTCCAATTAATTCGATTAATTATAGTAATTCGTCCGGAGTCAAACGATGTCGTAGCATCATAGAAGTAGTCATAATCAGTCCTCACCACTTCCATTTCAAAGCAATTCACAGAAACCCTAAAGCTCGCATTTTTCCGATCTAATTTTGAAGAGTTACCAAATGGCGATGGCTGCTTTGAGGCGCGAGGGCAGGCGGATCGCCGCCCCTATCATTTCCCCCCGCCCTATCAATCCCCTCCGCTCGTCTATCGTGCCTTCTGAGTACGATTCGATCTGTTTTGCTTTCACTTATTGCTCTGTATGTGTTGTTGTTGTTTTTGATGATAATGATATATATGCTCTCGCGTGTGCGTTTGTTTGATTCCGTTTTAGCTTCACTTTTTTTGGCTCTAGCTTCACTTGGATTTGTGCCATTCTTCGCCGTTGCAACCAATGTTAGGGGTATCTGATTTGTTCTTCATCGCGTTATTAATTGCGAATTTGTGTTAATTTTACTGGTATGTTGGTAAAGCAGAAGATTTGGTGTCAATGTGGCACCTCTTGTAGCTTAATTGTCTCCCTTCCCTGTCTCTGATTGCTAGTTTTTTTGTGAAGCTCATTCTTTTGTGATCTCTGGTTTCCATGTGTGGCTATGGGTAGTAGACATATAGTTGTTGTCTCATATGGAGAAAACTTTGGTTGATAATTTTGAGGTTGTGCCAATGAAAAGAAGTATAGCAGTATATATTTTTTCCTGTTTCGTCGGGTTACATGGTTGTGAAATGTGCAGATGTAATGGGGTTCCTCACATTTGTTTCTTTGGCCTCATCTATTTTGTTGGGCCAGTGGCTTGTATCGAAGTTGGAAATCGTTCTATTGATGTTGTTTAGAACCTTGACCGAGGCATATCTTATATTCTGAATTAATTATTCACATCTCAAATATATCAGTGCTATGTGTATTCAAATCTTCTCGATGTTACTTGTTAGCCCGGGAAACATTACATCTAAGGATATGTTTTGAAAATGTTTAGCTAAAAGCAAAAGTATGATGCTCAAAGTATGGGGATAAGTTGTTTCTGATTATAAACTGGAGGATGATAAGCTACACAATTATAGACTAAGCGCATTGATGGAAAGGTGGAGCCAGGATTTAACTGATACTAAATGAGTAAAATCATAAGAAATAGATAGCTTCAAAGAAAATATTAGCTGTTTACATTGATTAGATAAATATAACAATATTGGACCTACGCCGTGTATTTTATAAAGAACATGTTACTCAAGGTGACGCAAAGAATAATCATTATTGTATATACGACTCCCCATATGTTATTTATGGGCTATCAATGTTTTCACTTTGTTTGCATTAGAGAAGTTGCATATAATATTCATAATTGCTTCACCTCTTTGTTTCTAACTAAATATGCTCATTTCATGCCAACAGGGATCAATCTTTCTTGGGAGTTCGATCTGTGTCAACTCAAATCGGTAAGATGACTCTTGAACCACCAATGATTTCATCAGCCAGTTAGCAAAATATTATGACCTTTTTATGTTTGACTGAACTATTGTGATGGAAAAACCCACATACCTACAGTCCGCAATCGTATGAAGAGTGTCAAGAATATTCAAAAAATCACAAAGGCTATGAAGATGGTTGCAGCTTCAAAGCTCCGAGCTATTCAGTCAAAAACTGAAAACTCACGTGGTCTGTGGCAACCATTCACTGCTCTTCTTGGTGACCTTCCAAGTAAGTTTGTGTACAAACATTTTGGTCTCTAATTGGGCTCAGTGCATCATGCTGTCTACGGAAACATCTATGATGGCTTCTGGACATGACTTTGTCATTAGGGGGGAAATTTAATCTTTCAAAAAAATCTGTATGGTGTATGTGTGAATATTAATAGTTCAGTACAATTCTGTATCATCATTTGTTTTCTATGTTTTGGTAGCACTTGGACTCATCTCAAGAGCATCACATTATCTTTTTCTCATGGCATAACTTACCTATGACAGTGATCTGGAACAATCCTTATCCATCCTACAAAATATGTTTCCAAGCATTAGATGTCATTAAGATTACTTCCATCAGATTTTATGATTTACTCATTTGGAGTTAGGACCATCCCTGCCAAGCTCTTATATTTTTTAATTTTAGACTTATTGACTTCCATCATTTACATAAGGTGTTGATGTGAAGAAGACTGTCGTGGTTACAATTTCCTCAGACAAAGGTCTGTGTGGTGGTATCAATTCTACTTCAGTGAAAGTAAGCAGAGGCCTCAGGAAGTTAAACTCTGGTATCTTCTGTCCCTCCTTTCTTTCTTCCTTCCTTCCTATAGCAAAATAAGCTAGTAAGTAGTAACCATAAGTCACGTTGTTTAGGTCCTGACAAGGAATGCAAGTATGTTATTGTGGGAGAGAAAGCCAAGGCCCAACTTGTGCGAGACTCCAAGAATGACATTGAGCTAGCCCTGACTGAGTTGCAGAAGAATGCTCTGAACTATACTCAGGTTGTCTTTTCTCCATGCTTTATCCCCCCCCCCCCCTGTGATTGCCTCTCTCTCATATCAATCTCCTAGATTAGATGAAAATTCTGACCATCTAATTCTCGAATCTGAATCAAGTTTTCTCCTGCCACTTACTGGCTTAATATTCTAATCCTACTGGTCTGTGCAGGTTGCTGTGCTTGCTGATGACATCTTAAAGAATGTAGAATATGATGCATTAAGGATTGTGTACAATAAGTTCCAATCAGTGGTCCAGTTTATTCCATCAGTATCTACTATTTTATCCCCTGAGGTCAGTTATTGCATCGAATGAATTTAATGACAACTCATTTCGTGAAAGTATACACATGCTGCATGCTAATTGCTTCCAATGATGGTATAGATTGTTGAGAGAGAATCTGAAGCTGGGGGTCAACTTGGGGAATTGGATTCTTACGAAGTCGAAGGTGCTGAAACAAAGTCTGAAGTGCTTCAGAATCTGACAGAGTTCCAATTCTCTTGTGTATGTTTTACCTTTCGGAATCTTATTAAATACTGGATTCGATAAAATAAGGCTAGGACTGATTTCTACTTCAGACCTGATATTTAAACTCTTAATATGTCTTTCAGGTTATGTTCAATGCTGTCTTAGAAAATGCTTGCAGTGAACAGGGAGCTAGAATGTCTGCTATGGACAGCTCAAGCAGAAATGCCGGAGAGATGCTTGACCGCCTCACGCTTACTTATAACAGGTTTCATGCATTTCTCTTTGCATTATTATTAATACAAAGGGCAAGGGGGTGTTTACTTTGCTGATTGGTTTCGTTTTGTTCAAATCTTCGCCAACCAATCTGATTGCTCTTTTTTGTTTACAATCAGGACTCGTCAAGCGACTATCACTACAGAACTGATAGAGATTATATCTGGAGCATCGGCATTGGAGGGCTAATTCAGCAAAGGATTCAATTGCTTCTCTAGTGAGAAATTGATGAAATAATATTTCTTGTTTTGCACTTTTGGCGATCCCTCCATTTGAGGTTTCCGGATACCTGAAATAATCCCCTTGCTACCTTTATGCAAGGGATACTGGTTTGTGCCTTTTAACTATGAGAGGTCTGTTTGTAATCTATTGTACTAAAAAAGTGTTCTTGAATTTCGAAAATACATCTTGCTTGTTTTCGACTATCGATATTGTCTGTTGGTGTGTGGGTATGACTCTCGTAGAGTTCTTTTTTTTGCCAAAATATGGGACTTGCACATACTCCATATAGTAAAGGCATAGTTTTTATCAGAAGTAATCACATGTATATAAATATGTTATTAGACTATGGAATTCCATTTTGAATTTTGATCAGGAAGACAATTTTTACAAGAGCCCTTATGTATTGAGTGCATATTTTATACATTTAGTTCTTGAAACTGTTAAATGGGATTATGTTTTTTACTCTAATTAGGTAAATACTACCTTTGAAAAAGTGAAAACTGCCTTCCACGTTGTAAAGTTGTTTAATCTGGTTGCTAACTGTAATGAGTATAGGATCAATCCTGATTTTTATTAAATTTATCATAAATCATATATATAAATTAAATAATTTATTAAGTTGACTTGAGATTAGCAATGGAAATATATAAACTAACTTGTTTTCTGTTCATAAAACTGTCTCATTTTCTCATTTTATTCGTCCACAAAAATCAATCTCATTTTATTAAAATATGTATAGCCCATAAATAAAGCTTTTTTTTTAAGGAGGGAGCATTAAGTTGAGGTATACCTGATCAAAAAATTAAATTAGATTAGACTAAATAGATTCTAATTTTGCCTTTCTTCTTTTTCTTATAAAAATGGAATACTAACAATATTAGTATTTCTAAAATAAAGAAATGAAAAAGTGTAGCTATATGGTTGGTGGGTTTAGCATCATAAATTCAGAGAGCAAAGATCCCATTCATAATCACTCTCCCTCTTCCACTGCAAGAGATCTACATTTCTAAGAAAAGAAAAAAGGGTAATCTCTATTTCCTCAATCTCGTTATTATTCGTTGAGTTATTTCTTCAATCGAGTTCCTGTATTTCTTCCTTCAATAAAAGATTTGATTTTTTTTGGTATGTGAATACAATTCAAGGCGTAATTTGGTTTGAATTTGTGTGTGAGATTTTTGTTTAGCTAGCACGAGCTGAGCTTGATTCAAACAAGCCTCTGCGGCGCTGCATTCTGCATTTTTTCCTGAGAAAGTTTGATTCTTTATTCACGAAGTTATTATTTGGATTAAGTTGTCCTCATTTTTTCCGTGATGGAAAAAGCCCTACTGAATTGTGTTTATAACTCCTAAATTCAGGAGCTTGTTCGAAAAAAATAATTGAAGGGGAATGTATTATCTACTGTTAGAGTTAGAGATTTTGAAAATATAATTTTCATGTGAATTGGCTTTTGCATCATGATTCGCATAAATATATGAGTAATTTGTCGATTTTATAGAATAAGGCATGAAGCTGAGCTATCCCGACCATTTCCAATGCAGCTATATGTATGCGGTTCTTAGGCATGATTTTGTGTTCCTTTTTTCTTTTAGCCGATGGAGAAAGCGTATGTACTGAATTGTGTTTATTACTCTGTCTTTCATGTAATAACGTCAGGACCTTAAGCGGAAATAATCATTGAAGGGGAATGTGTTTTGTGTAGTTACTAGTTAGAGTTTGAGATTTTGAAAGGACATTTTTTCGTGTGACTTGGTTTGGTGGGGAGGGTCTATTGCATCATAGTAATTATTAATTCGCGTCGTGAATATATGAGCAATTTGGTGATTATTTGAAAAGAAAATATGGCATGGAGCTGAGCTATGCTGGCCGTTTCCAATGTAGCATCCCACTCTCGTTTTATGAATGTATTTCCATGTGGTTCTTAGTTGTTTGGCTTATTGAGAATGAAGATTGTGTATGTTGATGGGCTCGGAAAAACATGTTTCAGGCAGTCTTAGTGAGCATGAAGATTTTGTATGTTGTTTTTGTTTTTTTTGGTGGTGTATGTGCTCACTTTTGATATGTTACGACAGATACTTTTGATGGAGAGTTTGATGTGTGCTCGGATCAATTTGACTCCGGTTCGCTCTCTCTGTAGTTGCAAAAACAACCCAATACACGTTCCTTTATTGGCTCCCAGAGTTACAAGGAGAGTGTTGGTTTCTCCAACTGTGGTAATGGGAAGCCCAAAATCATTCAATTCGGTTGCTGCTTCTGTTCAGCCAGTGGAGGACTCAGCAACGAGCCGTTTTGACAACACGTTGCCTTCTAAAGGTACATCTAGACCTGGACTTTAAGTAGTCTTTTATTTGCTTTATGTTCAGAAAGGTTTCGATTCTAGTAATGGCCAAAACGACTGCTTGAATTTCCTCACAAATTTAACGATGGTTTGTGCGGTTGTGCCTAATACATGCTGTTATTAATTGCTTTGTTCTATTGTGTAAGAGATCCTTGATGTGTGGAGAAATGCGAATGCTGTATGCTTCGACGTGGATAGCACTGTGTGTGTGGACGAGGGAATCGATGAGCTGGCAGAGTTCTGTGGAGCCGGAGAGGCTGTTGCAGAATGGACTGCCAGGTTTAGTGGCTTTCTCTTCATTATCTTCTTGTTGTTTTAGTTTTGCCGAAAAGTTTTGAACCCAACAACATAATCTGTATGTTGTTGGATTGATAGGGCAATGGGCGGTTCTGTTCCTTTCGAGCAAGCACTGGCTGCCAGATTATCTCTTTTTAGCCCATCCCAGTCCCTGGTTCAGGAGTTCCTCGAGAAGAGACCTCCAAGGTACAAATGTTTATATTCCGAAGCTTTGCTTTTCGAATTAATGCGAGATTTACTGGACTAGAGTCTATTTAGTACTACTACTACTAGTTTACACGTACATAAATTTGGAAGTAGGAAACGAAATATGCCATCATTTTTACATCGCACTTGATCTCACATACATAAATTCAAAATAGGCAGTTTGTCTTGCTGTGCTCGACTGCTCGTGCCATGCTTGGTGCACAGTCTGGACTAACCGACTCCATATGTATTTATGAGAAAATTTTTGCACATTGCTATTACTTTTGTGAATGTTTAGAAGTAAACAACTTCCAAACATTTGCCTTTCCTCTGATAATAAACGAGGCTTAATTGCTTTCCGTTATATAGGCTCTCGCCTGGAATCGAGGCACTTGTGAAGAAGCTGCATGAAAAGAACAAGACTGTCTATCTCGTGTCTGGAGGATTTCGTCAAATGATAAACGTAAGCTGAAAGTCTCTACTTTTCGTTTTTCCATTTCTAAGATATGTTCTACGAAAATCATTTTGAAGCCCATCGCTACACTACTTGGGATACCACTCGAGAACATATACGCCAATCAACTTCTCTTTGGAAGCTCTGGGGAGTTTTCGGGTTTTGATCCCAACGAGCCTACTTCAAGAAGTGGTGGGAAAGCCGTTGCTGTTCAGCAGATTAGGAAGGTCTGTCTATGATCTCACATTTCCTGCTTTCGATACTTCTTTCGTCTGTTTTCAGCCCTCGTCAAAACTTTCCCCTTCCGTTTCCAGGCCCGAGGTTTCAAGTCTCTAGTCATGATTGGAGACGGCGCAACTGATCTTGAGGTGAGAAATATCATATCTCTCTAATCATGGTTCGATATCTAAACTATTGCCTTTTGAACGAAAATGTCCTGAACAATACATTATTGCAATTAACTACAAAACCTATTGACAATCCAGCAAAAAAAGTTATAAAACATACATAATTAAACTACCAAATTTAACTTCACCCATAAAAAGATTACATGGCTCTGTTAGATTTTATCATCATCTTTGGTTTAGGAAGCGAACGACGTTGCTTCAATGTTCGCTCATGTTTGTGTTAAAATCCCTGACACGGTGACACCGTACATCATATGCAATCTTTCCCTTGTCAGAGATTGAATTTTGGTTAATTTTTGTTAGTCTTGTGACAATCCTTTCATTAAAATGACTATAGTTAGGATACCTAATTTGTTATTGGACCCGTTCGGCTCCCACTATTGCTCATAATTCGAATTTAGAGGCCGTGTTTATTCTTATCTCGGCCTGTCTCCTAAGTGCTAAGATTACATAGTATATCTGCCCGTCTCCACTAATTTAGAGGCCGTGTTTATTCTTATCTCGGTATTATCTAATCTAGTGCATCGACTGTCGCCATTATGTATAGTTCATGACTTCTATGTTAAAAAAGTAGTTTATGCATCAAATCATTATGTTCCCTATATTTGCATTTATATCTATTTTTCCCTTCTTTCTAAAGCATATTTGTGCATTGTCGTATTTATCGTCTTGTGTTCATCGCTGTTTCAGGCTCGGAAGCCCGGTGGGGCCGACTTGTTTGTATGCTATGCTGGAGTTGTGCTCCGAGAGCCGGTTGCAGCTAAAGCTGATTGGCTGGTCTTCAATTTCAAAGACTTGATCAACTCACTGGACTAGGCATGGTTGAATAACCCTTCATTTTCTGTTTTCTTCATTTTTCTCTTTTTCATTATTCTATAATTATTCAGTGAGTTTCCCTATATTGATGTTTTTATTCTCGCATATTTGTCTGATTTTTTAGCCATAGTGAAGAAATTTAGGTCCAGTTTTTGGACAAATGAAAGTGATAATTAGCTTATGATGATTGTGTTAGCAAAAATAAATCTTGATGTTATATGATCTTGGACAAATGAAAGCTCAATTTGTTCATATTTTTTATTTTATTCATTTATTTGAAGTAATAGAGAACACAAACAAATCAAGCTTTGAATTTTATGAATTTTAGAAAATTATTGCTCTCTCCGTCCCTTAATAAGAGTTACTAATTTCCATTTTGGTCCGTCCTCAATTAAGAGTAGCACTTCATTTTTATCATAAATGGTAAGTATGTCTCACATTCCACTAACTCATTTCACTCACATTTTATTATAAAATTAATATAAAAAAGTGAGTCTCACATTTCACTAACTTTTTCAATCAACTTTTCTTTACATTTCTTAAAATTCGTCCCGGTCAAAGTGTTACTCCTAATGGGGAACGGAGGGAGTAATACTAATATTTTTAATATATTAATATTAAACTAAATATATAAAATAAATTAAGCTAGAGGTGTACAAACAATTTATTTTTGTTATTTTAATACGTCTATAAATATTAATCACTTTTATTTACAGATACTATCCCCAATCATGTTATCAATAAAATATTTATGTATTTACATTTTTTATCATATGCATTCATTTTTTTTTATATGGTGAGTTAATTTCTTTATTCTTAAAATCAGTATTTTAAAACTGGTGTACCCATTCTTGTTTATATTAAAGAAAGAAAGGTGAAGGGGACGTTTTAAAAGAAAAAAAAAAAAGCAAAATACAATGTGGGTGCCATGATTTGATTCATAGCCAACTTTAGTTGTTGGAAATTTGGAATGAAAAGGTTGCTTTATGGTCTCATTATTTGGTTGGACTCTTTTAATGAGATCGACATGTGTATATGTGGGGTTGGTTTAATTAATTCATCAATCAATTCTCATGATTTAATTCTATTTAATTTTATTTAGTTTATGTCAAAATCATTGCAATTCACTTTAATTTCTTCTTTAATAGTGCATTAACTGTAATTCCATTAGTATATAAACATGCTTAATAATTATATTTGAAACTAACACACTTTCTTTTTTTCACTACTGATGCAAGAGATATACCAAATCGGTTTTAAGCCTAATTATATAGTTTCTTATTTAGGTTTAATTAGTCAAATATTATGTGTTTTTTTCCTTAATTATTGTGATTCTATTCCAAAATTTACAAAACAATAATCATATATCTTACCATAGTTAAGTTGATTTCTCAAACATGATATACCTTGCATGATATTTTCAACATTACAATAATGAATCCAGATTATTCGTATAGCTATATTTAGTATTGTGTCATGCACTAGTTGTTTGGTGCACCCATGTAAACCGTAAGAAATAAAAACATATATTTCATTCATTCATAAAAATATGTAAATGCTTCGGTAAGTTTCAGTGAATAATTAATAAAGTATGAGGGAGAAAATTAAAGAGAGTGAGAAATAAATAGTGAAAAGTTTTTATAAAAAGAAATATGATTAATTTTGGTGGACAAACTTAAATGGAAAAAATTCCTTTCACAATAAAAGTTATTTTTATTATTTTGATTCATTCCATTATAAGAGTTATTTTTCATTTTTACTATAAATGGAAGTAAGTTTTAGAATCTACTAATCCTATGTCATTTCACTCATATTTTATTATAACAATAATACTTTGTAGGTGTATATAAAAGTAAGACACATACTTCCTCCGTCCGTGAAATGTTGTCTAATTTTGCCATTTCGGTCCTTTCGTGAAGTGTTGTCCACTTTACTTTTTTACCTTTTTTTAGTAAATGAACCTCACTTTCCACTAACTCATTACACTCACATTCTATTATAAAACTAATAACTGTGGAGCATATATTTCATTAACTTTTTCCACTCACTTTTCTTCACATTTCTTAAAACCCGTGCCGAGTTAAACATGGACAATATTTTACGAACGAACGGAGTATTATATATTTACTTTTTCCATTATTTTTCTGCCCTTTTCTTTAAACTCGCCGAGTCAACGGCGAGCTTAAAAGTAAATATCCATAAGGTTAAAGCCCAGTGGGCCTACTTCCTTCAACTCATTATCTTCTCGGCCCACTCTCTCTGTTTTTCTCTCTCACACACAACATTTCTACCTCCGTCACCAACTATTCCCATTGTCGCTCTATCCATTTTTCTCATCAATCCCAGTCAAAGCTCGCTTCAACTCCTCATTTTCCTCTTTTCCAATCCGTTGATTGTTTTGTCTGCGTAGATTCGTCGCTTATGCCTTTGGATTAGATGTTTCAGTTTGCAGTTTATCGCGCGGGATTAATCTCTTTCAATGTTATTGCCGATACTTCAGTTTATGCTAATTCGAGATTTTTCGTGTAGCTGGATGGTCAGTTTGTGAAAATCTAAGCTGTGGTTAGTTTTTGGCTTTAATGCTTGATGTGTGCGAGTTATTGTGCTAATCATGTTGACTCGTTTGAGAATTTGGATTTGGGAATTTAGTTGAGTTTTGATGTGTGGTTTGTTTGACCTAAGCTACATTGGATTTGGCTTTGTTAATTTAGTTGGTGGTGATGGATTAGGAAGCTGAAATATTAGGGTTGAATTTGTATGGTGATTTAGAAGTTTGTTTATTTGGGGGAAATGGATGTTTGGGTGGTTGCTGCAGCTGCTGGTGCTGGCTATGTAGTTCAACGTCTCAAGAATCTCGGTGGGGGTAAGAATAAATGGGTAGATTTGTCGTCTGAGAATCTTAACGGTGTTAAAACTAAGTCCTCCGGTAGCAGACACAGGCTCGGGGACAAGACCGGTCCATTTAATAGTGTGTTGTCGAGGAAAAGTAATGGGGAGGAAATGTCCAACAGAGAACGAGACAAGGGTTGTGAAGCTGTTTCTGACCTTGAAATCACTTCTACTAGTGGATATGAAGATGATAACATGGTAATGGGAAGTTCTTTAGCTCAGAATCCAGACGTTGAAGACGCTCAAGGGGATTTGGAAAGTAGATTACCTTTCGACAGTAGTGGAGGTTTTGCTAGTGATATATCGCCTCGTCGTTTATCAAGTGAGATAGTGTTTTCCTCTAGTTCTAGTAGGAGAAGGAGAAGTGGCCTGAAGAGTCGGAGATTTGATAGTCAATCCATAAAGCCACAGACTTCTCTCCAGAGTTGTCTTATGGCCCAGTTGTACGAGGAATGCGATGAAAGTGAAGAATATGCGCGCAATTCATTGGGGAAACCACGTTTGAGGCCATTTCTTGTCACTGATGGAAGTAGGATAATTAGCACGGCACCGTGTGAATCCCTCACTGAACCAATTGGAACAGCAGGAGGGGAACGGTGGGTAAGGAAGGATGGGTACTCACAAGTAAATTCGGCTGTATGTGGCATTCCAGCACTGCCTAATATCGAACCTGCAGAGTTTGGGAAGAGAGCTAAAACAAGAGAGAAACAGAAGCATGTGTTTCAAGGAATTCACTCTAGCAAAGCTTCCCATGGTGATCACCACGCCAATGCACAAGGTGGTTTTTTATCGAACCATTACCTCAGTTTCTGTTAGTGATAGAGAATAGGCATGTGGTTTATCTTTTAGGAGAGAATAGATTCAAACTTGCTTTATTTAACATGGTTAAGATTTAGTTATCCTTATTGCCAATGCTAATTCACCAATGATTTCTCACTTTGTCAAATTGTTTTGTTATTGCATACTGCCTGTGGAATTTATAATAATAGGGCATTTCTATGCGCGCTATTTTTGAAGGATCAAAGCCAGTTCAGAACATTGTTTCATCACTATGGTGATGAGAAGTGAGAACTGCTGCATTCTTCATTATGTCGGAACTTTTAAAGGAACTTCTGTCATGGTGGAACAGAATCTTGTTTTCTTTTAGTATATGAATTTACAGAATGTAGCTTAATAGGGACCCTATTCTAATTGTGACATTTTTTTTACCAGAAGTATTTGATTTATTAAATAATCCACCAATCATGTTGCTATTTTTATGTTTGTAAATGTTATTCCTAATATCCTTTCCTTTCTTTATCAGGACCATCCAACAGGGCTCTTCTTTTCTATTTCGGGCTAACGTTGGGTGTAGTATCTTCTTTCATGGCAAACAAACAAGAAGTCGAACGGATGAAAAGCTTGTTGAAGCAGAATGAGAATCTGGTCCAAGATCTACAGGAGGAACTTGAGATGAAAGATTCCTTAACTGTAAAGGAGCTTGCTACGAATAATTACGAATCAAATGATGTACATGTTGATTATTGCACCAATGATACAGTGCTTCCTTCATCTCTCAAAGAGAAATTTGATGAAGAGTCTTGCCATGAGAAACCCGAGGAGCAATCATTATATGCAATCGAAGCAGAGCTTGAAGTGGAGTTGCAGAGATTGGAATCAAGCATGAATTCATCCAGTTTGGAAGGGAAACTTTACAATCTATCAGGGGTAAGCGCGTACATTTGTTCTTCCTGATTGCTGTCTTTGATCGAATAGTATGTCAAATAATATTGGTTCTGGCATCTTTGAATTTTAGATATTCTTGTGTAATATTTGTTGGATGCAGTCGATTGCTAACACGGATTTAAGCGTATTATTTCTTCGGAGTGGTTTTTGACAGTTATGTAATGGGGCTTAATATGTTGCACTATGCAGTTTGATCCAGACTTTGTATCAGATTTTCACGAGGGAAAGTTGAGGTCTCGCTCGTTTGCTGCCGAGTTTCATGGTGAGAGTGATGAAAGCCGAAGCTCCACCCCACGCTCTTGCCCCTATCCAGTGTCCCCTAGAGAGCTGAGTTTGCGTCTGCATCAAGTCATCCAATCAAGACTAGAAGATCGGATAAAGGAGCTTGAGACGGCGCTTCAGAACAGTCAGCAGAAGTCGAAGTACATGGGATCCAAGCATGTCCATCCCTGGAGAGAGCTATCAGGCTCTGGAACACAAAACTCTTCTACACGCGACAGCCCAATTGCTAGAAGCGGACACGAGTCCATGGATGAACCTGTCGTCATCAGTTTATCAGGGGAAGCACTGGCTGCCTACAATGAGGCCTATGAAGTGTTCACAAAGGTCTCTGAGTCAGACGACGAAGATTTCCAAGCTGGGTTCGAGAATGGATATCATGCCGAGTATGATTTGAATGAGGTTCAGGAAACGGTGTTTGATCAGCGAACGGAGGAAGATCTTTATTCACCGCAGAACAATGCCTTGGGCTGCAGAAGGGACGAAAGCGAAGATTGTGACGAGGACGACGAGATAGAGAGACTGCTGATAAAGCAAATAGTAGAGAAGGCTAAACAAGGCTCTCCTGCAGTTTTGAAAGCTCAGAGAGAATTTTTGTTGTTGAATATTGAAAATGAGCATTGACATAAAGAGTAATAGAGGCTAATCTGCATAAAGTTTAATTACTGAGTTTTCAATGTTGTTTGTTGCTTGATTTTAAAAATGATTATTTTAAAAAAAACAATCGAAGAGAAATACGTATTTATTTTGATTCGAATATAAACATATCAAACAATCTAACACAAGACACTCCTTTTTTTTTAGACACATTTAGTTCTTTCACATTATATGAAGTCAGAGTAATCGGAACTTGATTAAATGACTTGAGTAATTCAATTAAAAAAAATTGCATTAAAACAGCTGATTATATCATTTGATGAAAACAATCAAAATCAAAATAAAGAGTAACGAACAGCTGTTAAAACTTAAAAGTAAAACATTTGGATGAATAATGTCGTTATTTCAAACACCAAATATAGATCCAAAAGCTTAATACTAAAAAACCTAATAATATAAACTAAACGTGACCAGACAAAAAATTGAAACATAACAAGAAAAGTTCTAGGAATTCTGGAAGATTACACAATCAGATAATTTCATATATCAGTGAATAATATCTCTTGCAGCTTCCATTCTTGCTCGAACCAATTAGAGGGGATCGCTATATCAACCCCGTTTATCAGCAAAATTTTCCGGGGCATCGTAGTCTCTGTAGCTTCCACTATCCGCTGCGCCTGAGGCATAGCTACCAGAATCGCCACCGTATCCCTGAGCATCACCACTGGTTTGGCTCTCTCCAGCTGCAGGATAGCCTCCACCACCATAACCGCCACCAGCTCCACCATAGCCGCCGCCACCTCCATTGTAGCCGCCACCACCATAACCGCCACCACCTCCACTGTAGCCTCCACCACCATAACCACCGCCGCCTCCACCATAGCCACCGCCACCACCTCCAAAACCTCCACCACCGAAGCCTCGTGGCCTATCATTTGCATAGTTGACCTTCACTTGACGACCATGGAGTTCCTAGAGGTAATCAAAAAGAAATTATGATAAGCAGTCAGATTGAGAAATTACGAGAACCCAACTGTTAGAAACAAGAAGGAACAAAGCATTGTTAGCAAACCTGCTGATCCAGAGCCTGAATGGCAGCTGATGCCTCCTCAGCAGTAGCAAACGTAACAAACCCGAATCCTCTGGATCTCTGAGTTTCACGGTCAAGAATCACCCGTGCTGCATAAAAACACATTATCTTCAATCATTTAGCAATACAAGATGGAAAACCCTTACCGGTTTACCAAATATCAATACAGAAAGATAAATAACTAGGCACGGGTCAAACACTTGTCATTAAGAACAGCCACTAATAATGCAGTTTTTAAGAGTCATGCTACGAGCTTACATCGAACATCTAATTGTTTTTAATTCTTTGAGGAAAATTTGAAAAATGAGTAAGAAAGACGCATATACAAATGCAAGAAACCTATACAAATCAAGAAAGTTCCAACTATTCTACAGAATTCACAGGTTTACAAATCAAGAAAGTTCTAATTATCTTACCTTCCACAACTTGTCCATACTTGTCAAAAGCCTCTCTAAGACTGTTTTCATCTGTCTGGTAAGAAAGTCCTGCGACACGAATCAAAGGGAAGTCATAAGAAATTCCACAGAGCAGTGGACAAGTCATTTACTGCTAGAGACAAATGGCGACATACCTCCTACAAAAACCTTTGAACTTGACATGCATCTTATTGCTTGAAAAATCGAGGGGTTGGACACTGATGTTTCCCGACTCACTCGGCTGCCCACGGTCCTCCCCAAAAGACTCGCAGCTTTTCTAAACAAAGCCATCGCTGCAACCTGAAAAGATTGACAAAGATTATCAGGCAAAGCAGAAGCACTCCATTGATATATGTCAAAATCTAGATCCAACTCCTCTCACATCATATGCAAAAATAAACTGATAATCGAGAAACAATACAATCCTCATACCAGAAAATCGAACAGTGAAGCCGAATTCAAGCATTTTCGTTGGCTCAAAACAGTAAGCACTTTTTAAAATTGAACGGAAATGCACATCAACATAAAAACACAAGCAAAATCATACACAAATTGAAATATAAACATGCTTTCATTCTTATTTATTCAGCTCACTTCCAAAACATAAAAAATTACAGCTAATGCCGAAGCCACAGATATTAAACTAATCGGAAATCAATCCGATACCAAACACGGATAGTAAACGGAAAACAATTCACTAAACAAACAGCAGATAAATCGGACTCATATGCGAAAGCTCATGCTGCGATTGGGAATGGTTTGCTGATCAAAAAGAGGAAAGAGAAAACGAAAATGATACCTGCAGCCCTTGGATCGTAGAGAGAGAGAGAGAGATGTTAAACCCTAGAGTGAGAAAGGGGAAGGGTTTTAGGAGTGAGTGTGGAAATGAGAGGATTTATATATGCAAAGCGGATGGGTAGCTGCCAGCCGTTGGATGGAGAGATCATGATGATTTTGTGATAATTGTACCATTTTAATTTGGTGTGAGTTTTAAAAAAATTGTGAATAAATAGATGAAATTATCTGTGAAATGTGAATCTCGTTTTTCATATATTATTAATAATAATGTTTTATTATGAATAGTGATTAGTAAGTGTAACTGTGCAATGCTTTTGTGTGGAGTGTATAAGATCATAATATCTAAAATAAAAAATAATAAATGACTTAATTAAAGTAGTTAAGTGGGCTGGGTTGGGCTGTCACAAGCGAAAGAGGCCCACTTGATTAGAGGTTAGGCCTAGTTTGAGTCTATGTCTGAACTGGGCTAGGCTATATTGAATTTTTATCTGTTTCTATACAATTGTAAAAGTGATTTTTATTTTCTTGAAGACAATAGGATTAATTAGAGCAGATTACTTGGTTGGGGTTTCGATGAATTGTTCGCGGTTTGATATTCTTGTGGATATGGTCGTAGGCTGTTTATAAGTTTATGAACAAGCCTTGATGGAACCTTTAAGTGTCACCAGGTCAACCCATACTCGCTTCATTTATCTGATGGATTAGGCTAAGGCTTGATGCGAATTAGGCTAAGATGGCTAGACCTAGTTGACAATTCTATTTTTAATTGCGAATGCACCAATAATTGCTATATTCATGGTATTCTCCTGTACGAGCGCTTTCCATCGGAGATTGAGTTGGCAGGAGTGGAGGCGGGTGGGGTGAAGGCAACATCGATAGAGGCAGGAAGATGAGAGAAGAATATGTGTCATATGTACACTGAGTGCATTTGTATTATATCCAATCCATTCTCATCAATTTTATTTTATTTTTCCTAAAAAAAAAGGAGGCAAATCTTGATTATAAATTAACGGATGTAAGAAACATACAACTATAATCTCGTTCGATTAATAATTTTGCTTTTAAAAACTACATTAATCCTAAAATAAATGATATGTATTGTTAATGTGACTTTCAAGCTAAAGTCACATTTAATTTTTTATAAAATGACTTTTTAACCATATTTTATTGGATCTCGATATACTAGTATTATTTTATTTTACTTTATTATCTTTCAATTAGTTTATTAAAGTAGTATATAGTATTTTATTAATTATTTACAAAATGAAATGCATATATCTTTATAAGTGGGCCGGCCCATATTAAGCACCATTTTATATCACTCTAAACCCTAATTATACTTCTTCGTTTGCAAACCGAATTTCTGCAGAGATCTACCTAGCTGTAAATCATGGTAGATGCCTTCTCCATTGTCTCGCGATATATAGTTTTCTACGATTGCGTTTGTTTTGTTTGCTACTATTGAATTAGTTGTTTCATCGTCTACTTTGTTGGATTATCGGAATTAGGATTTAAACAGAAAAATCAGTTTGTATGTCAGTTTCACCGAATTTGGTGCTTCCGATTTATGTGGATTTTGAATTGCGCTGGAAATTTTGTTTAATATGTTCATTTTCGGTAGTTTGCGACAGATATACTTGTTGAGCTGGAAGCTTTGTTAGATTTGCTTTATGAACAATTATTTTCATAGTTTAGTTGGATTATGTGTTTATCTTTGGTAACGATTTTGTTAATACTGTCAGTGAAAATGTGCTTAGGCGTTTGCAAAACTAGCAATTCAAATTTATATTGATTTTGTAAGGGAGTGCTGATTTGTTTGTGATGTTAGTTCTGATTTGTGAACATTGAATTTCATTGTGAACATCTTCTTGACTGAAATTAGGCATTCAATCTAGAAGCTAATTTGGTGTTATTTTGCACAAGAGCTTAATAGAAATGCCTGAACAACAAGCAATATTTTGGATGCTAAGTTAGTGTATTAGATGCAGATGGGGAATTAATCCCTTCTCTGGCTTGTGAAATTGCATCTTTTTTGCTCGTTCGAAATATTTAGGAAGAGTGTTCAAACTTTCAATCTTTTTTTCTTCGTGTCAGATTTTGTGCATGGTTTTAAATTTCTGTGCATCTTGTGCTTGAGTTTTGCAATTCAGAATTACTTTCTATCTGGCCTTTGTTTTAAATATCGGTAAGTGATTAATTCTGGTTTCAAATTTGCAGGTGAACGTTCCAAAGACCAAAAAGACTTACTGCAAGTCAAAGGAGTGCAAGAAGCACACCTTGCATAAGGTCACCCAGTATAAGAAGGGAAAGGACAGCTTAGCTGCTCAAGGGAAGAGGCGTTATGATCGCAAGCAGTCAGGCTATGGTGGCCAGACCAAGCCCGTCTTCCACAAGAAGGTGAAATGTTCATTCTTCCTTGTTATGTTTTATCAAACTATTAAGCTCGGCAGCGACTAAGATAATGAAGTAAATCCCATTGGCTCTCAATATTATGATTGTGAACCGGGCATGCTAATAACAACGATTCTTGTCTAGGCCAAAACAACCAAGAAGATTGTGTTGAGGCTGCAGTGCCAGGGCTGCAAGCATGTCTCCCAACACCCGATCAAGGTATGTGCCCTTTTACATACATCTGCTCTGATGCATCTCACTCCTCGTGCTAATGGGGCCTCGTTTGCCATCTATTCTTTGCAGAGGTGCAAGCATTTCGAAATCGGTGGGGACAAAAAGGGCAAGGGAACGTCCCTCTTCTAATATGGTAAATGGAACCCTTGGATTTGCTTTGTTATGTGGGATGATTATAGTGACATTTTTGTGTTTTTGCTTATAATGTTTGGTGAAATATGAGACATCTTGTAACTGACATTGATTAGTTTCCAAATTTTATTCTATTAAGTATTCAGCATCAATTTTCTTCAACATTTTGTTTGTTTGCTTAATTTTTGATTAAGTGCATTAGGTGAGGTTTTAGTGTTATTTCTTAGAGCTTGAGTTCACAAGTTTAACAATTTTTCAATAAAAGTAGTTGAAAATTTTAAATTTAAAATGATCTTTCATCTCAATATTATGTAATTAGATATTTAAATATAACATAATAAAATGAATGCCTATCTACATTTGTTTTACAACACGACTAGTTTGATTATAACTTTTGAAATTCTTAGTTTATAATTTATGTAGATCTATAATCTTATTAATGATGAAAGCGTAGCTTAGTTGATAAATGTTTTTTCTACAATCAATAGGTAAATGTTTTTTCTACAATCAATAGGTTGAGAGTTTGAGTTTATTTCTTGTGAGTGCTGCAACTCTGAAAAATGTGTATTTTATAATCTTCTTAAAACAAACTATGTCTCTTCTAATGTTATAAGACGTCTATATTAGTTGACTAGTCTTCTAATTTTACCACCCTAATTATGACTTTGGAGTAATCCCAATTGAAACAAATTATATTTTTTGGATTGCACATTGACTCATAGGTGAAAATTTTATGTCCAATTAAACGAAAAAACACCCTCAATGGCTGAACCGAGTTGGGCTGTCTTAAGCTAAAAACAGCCTAGTCTAGCATACGAAAGCCTTAACCGACCAAATTTGGCCAGTCGAGCCTGTGTGTAATAGTCCGGTTCGGCCCGAAACAACGTTTAATTTTGTTAAATCAGGCCGAACGGGATTTCAAGGGCATGAAGAAAATTGCAAAAGACAGATCGATGATGAGACATGGTATAAAATAAAAATGGCATGTAGTTACAAGTTGCAATTAGTTAAGAAAATAAATAAGTAAAATCAAAGGAGATGCAATTAATATGATTAATAGCATATTCTTTGGTATATACTATAGTATTAAATCCGGCTTACAAAAACAAGGTGCGGAAAAGCGGTAGTGTCAATACCACTTATAAATATAATTGTCTGTACGTCTTCGACTTGCTTCTTCTCACAAATCACAAAATATCCTTAAAAGTAGAAAAAAAAAAAAAGAAACTCACTATATGTGCTTTATCTTATATTTTTTTCATCCTTTAAAAATATATTTATGGATGTGACACAAATTTTAATGAATAATATTGATATATTGTGAATTGAAACCACACATTTTCCTTAAAAGTAGAAATACCCACTATATGTGTTTTAGGTCTTATAATTATATAAATATCTTATATTTTTTTCATCCTTTAAAAATAGATTTATGGGGTGTGACACAAATATTAATTAATAATATTGATATCTTGTGAATTGAGAAAGTATCTTCCTATTTTATCATTAGTTAGTGCTAGTTGGGACATAGTGGGATTGGTATGTAGATTAATGTAGACTATATAAAGTGGAGGCTTGAGGTTGAATTTTAAGTTATATTCTTTTTATCTTATGGATTTTATTTTTTTATCAAGTTGTTTAATGTTTAAGTGATGAAAAATTTACTACTACTATGCTAGTAGAGAATAAAATGGAGAAAATAATATATATTTTTTATTTTAGAAATGTGTGACTTTGAGTTGGTCATTCATAAAATGTAAACGTGTTATTTTGAATATGACAGAAGTGTATACTAAGTTTAATTTTATATTAGTATATATTTGCTAGACTTTTCTTCTCTAATTAATAAGTTAAATATTCGAATCACCTAAAAATGATTAGTGTGTGAGTGTTTTATTTATCTGATTGTAATATTTATGAACTCTTACATGTTAAGGTGACCAAGAAAGACAGACTTTTTATTCGCCTTTAGAAAAACCAAACCACATAAATACATAGTACAAATAGTAAGATAAGAAATTGAATAGTATTTATAGATATAAAGGGACCACAAAATTTCTTGTGTTAGGTAAAAACAACAGCATTGATATAACAAAAAACTATATATTATAATAAAGAAAGAAAATTATTGTTGGACAAAGCAACCAACAAATCAACGCCTAATCTTTATCCATTAGCCTCTCATCTCTTTATATAGACATGTATCATTCATTCTTCATTGCCTCTCATCTCTCTCTCTCTCTCTCTCTCTCTAAAATGCAGATACATCTTTGGGCCGAGAGGTGAAATGGGGGTTGATTTCGGGCCGAAATCTGTCGGGATCGGGTGGATTGGAAATCGAACTTGCAATTGCAATTGTCTTCTTAAATTTGATTTCCAACTCCACCCATTCCGACGGATTTCGGGGTTTCCCCTCATTTGGTCTCTCTGTTTTCTTCCTCATTTTTTTACGTGAGTATTGTTTTCGGATGTCTTAAAGTTTGTGTTGGCGCTTGTGTTATTGTTTAATTGTAGTGTGAGATTGTTGCATGAATTATTAGTCCTGTCGTAATTCCACTTAAACATTTTACCTTATAAAAAGATTGTGTAAATATTCTTTGTTCAACTGAATGTACTTTATTTTTCTCAATGAGTTCTTTGTTTTGTGAAATCCTTTAGTAAACTATCTCATTTTTAAAAATAAAATACTGTCTAAAACAAATTTAGAATTTGAGATCTCGCACCTTCAAAGAGAAAATATATTAATTTTATTTTAATCGAATGAGTTGGAATAGTGATAATTGAAATTTTCTATTGACTCCAATTATAAGTCAATGCATATAGGAAAGTCGTGTTGGGTGAAGCTGCCTCACTATAATAGAATTTTCACTCCTTCTAGACCAACGATAAGGTCGGTTGACCCATATGACATTGTAACATGTGAAGAATTAAAATTATAATCATGTGAAGAATTAAAATATAATTTAGTACCCTCGGGGACATCTGATAAAATTGGAACGATACAGAGAAGATTAGCATGACTCCTGCACAAGGATGACACATATAAATCAAGAATTAAAATTATAATTTATAAGTATATCAATTAAGTTTTTCGGACCTCGTAGGCTGGCGATAAGATTGGTGTGTAAGTGTATTAGTATCGGTGATTTGATTAGACTAAAACTATCACTAAATTAATCACCAATCTATGTATTTTTCCTTCATGGCATATGTACAACAAAAGTTCTAAATAATTTTGGGTTGATTTAATTTGTAATTTTAATATGAACTTTGAATTCACTTTAAACATGTAAGCAGCAAATTAGACACGTTCGAATTTTTTCAACCACTCTAAGTGGAGAAAAATCTATAGGACGACTATATATGTCCCAATTCATCTCACAATATTTGTGGAGCAACAATTTGAAATAAATATCTACTATGATCTTGAGTGGCTGAAAAAAGTAGGTGTATATTTTAACATTTAAAAAATTATAAACTGAATTAATAAGATTGGTGTGTAAGTGTATTTTGTACTCCTTTTCACGGACCAATTCGCTCGCAAATTATTCGGAGTAAGACTAGACGAGAGCTCGTTCAATATTCGTTCATATAGTAATGAGTCGTATTCAAACCTCAACTCTAGCTCGATAAGGTTGTCGTTGTCGAGCCTAGCTTGAGCCTTCCTGTGTCCGATTGAAATTTAAGCGATCATGTTCACAAATAATATGTTTATTAGCATGATCACACGTCTGCTCGCAAGCATATTCGTGATTATATTGCAAACGAAGCGAACAAATTCGCGAAAATGAAATAAATTTTCAAAATAATTTAAATCAAGGATAAATTAACTATCATTCACTAGTAACTAAACAAAAAGCAATAACAATTGATAATAACAACAAATTTAAATTGTTTACACATATTATTATGATAATCATATTAAATCATAAAAATGAAAATTTTAGGCAATGAAAGTATGAAACATATGTCAAATGGAAACAAATATTGACATGATTAATGCTCATGCTCCTTATTCTATGTTTTTGAGCTCAAACCTAAAATAGCATGTTTCACTATAATATATGAGCTCGATCTTAAGACAAACAAATAATTGTTGAATTGAACTCGAACCAATTTCGAGCTCATTATCCAATCGCCAAGCCGAGCTTGAGCCGGCCCAATATAAATTTTCGTTAGCCGAGTCCAACCTTGCCGGCTCGGTTTGGTCCACCAACAACCCTACATGAGAATTTAAAATAGAAATGTGGTGTGACTTTATCCCATTATCATTTTAGCTTAGAAATTAATCTACATATTATTTTGAATTGACCGAAGGCCCGAAAAAGCCTATTCTTTTTTGTAATTATCAAACTTTTCGCGTATTAAAATAATCACAACAAATGATTACTTATGATTGGTAAAATCTTTAAACAATTTTTTTAGACTCATTGGTGAATGTAAGTTGAAAAATATGATTGGCAATTTCAAATTTAAATTTGTTTTGATCCAACCAAGTCAAATTCATTTCTCAAAGCTGTGACAACTCAAAAGTTGGCAATGTAAAGACATGTTATTTTCTTTTTTATGATTGCAATATGCCAAAGTTAAAAGATTGTAGTAATTTAGAATAGAAATGGTGAAATTAGATACTTCTCATTTCCAAACTTAAATGAGACATTTTATTTAGAACAAGAACTAAGACAAATGTGTTTTAGTAAATTAAATGGAGATAACATGAAGTAGGAGAACAAATTAGATTTTTAGAAATTAAGTAAAAATGAAAAGAAACTATATATGCCTAGGTGTTGGGAACAAAATATCATTATATTGAATAATCTATACATAACTTAAATTGATCACACTAATTCCTAATTTCGAAAAAGTAAGTAAAAAATGATTGCAATTTATCAGTATGATAAAATGATGTAGCACCACTAAGACGTGACGCTAATTGTGTTTTTATTAAGTTCAAGTGTCTCATCTCTCCCTCCTATTTTCTCCACAGCCAATTATCAATTATCAAATTAATAATCACACACAATCAAATGAAATTTCAACAACTATTAGGTGTGACATGAAATCATTGGGCATACCAATTCATCATCACACACAACTACATAACACTCCCAATCTTCATAAAATCTCTTCACTACTTAGAACCACTTGCAATAATAGAAAAAAAAAATCTTCCAAATGAATCAAAATATATTGAAGTTCACCTTATGGGCTATATTGTTGTCCATGATCATTTCTAATGCAGGTATTTTTTCTTGAACTTTTTAGTATTAATCTTTCTATTTTTGTGTAATTTATATCCTTTCTTGAAATTTTCTAGACTCGTACGACCCGTTGGATCCATTCGGGAACGTAACAATCAAATGGGATGTAATATCTTGGACCGCCGATGGATACGTGGTGAGCCTTGTGACGCGACTCGTTTACACCCCTAATTTACGCACAGACATAATGAATGGGTGCAATTTCAATTTGAAAGCATGGCACGTGACTAAAATCAGTATATATGTCGACAGGCGCTGGTGACGATGTTCAACTTCCAAATGTATCGACACTTCATGAGCCCCGGGTGGACTATGACGTGGGGTTGGGCCAAGAAGGAGGTGATATGGTCGATGGTCGGGGCCCAGACGACCGAGCAAGGCGATTGCTCGAAATTCAAGGGAAATGTGCCACATTGTTGCAAGAGGGTTCCCACGGTTGTTGATTTGCTTCCTGGGGTTCCGTACAACCAACAAATTGCCAACTGCTGCAAAGGCGGGGTCATGGCCTCGTGGGGCCAGGACCCTGCATCAGCCGTTTCGGCCTTTCAGGTTAGTGTCGGTCTTTCTGGGACCACCAACAAGACAGTCAAGCTCCCCACCAACTTCACCCTCCTAGGCCCCGGACCGGGATACACTTGTGGCCCCGCCAAAATCGTGCCTTCCACCGTGTACCTAACTCCGGACCGGAGAAGAAAAACCCAGGCTCTAAGTAAGCATGCTTTTGCGTTATTTTATTAAAAAATTTATTCCATTATTTATTCATTTCATGCACAAACTAAAATTTCCTTCTCTCACGGTTTTTTTTCCTGCATTTTTACCTTCACAAACTTTGGTATATTTTGTACTTCAATTATTTGTGTTATAGTTTTTACTAAATTTTATTTTTATTGTATATTGAATATATAAATATTTTTTATTAAAAGATAATATTTAATGAAGTTGAGTTGGGGTCACAGCTAGAAGTAAAATTTATATGGAGTATTAGGTTCCTTAAATGATAAATGAGATCGGGTCGGGCAAGTTTCAACAACGATTGTGGATAAACTAATGAAGTAATCGGATAGTATTCGTGTTCATGCAGTGACGTGGAATGTGACGTGCACTTACTCACAACTCCTGGTGTCGAGGCACCCGAGCTGTTGCGTCTCGTTGTCGTCCTTCTACAACGAGACCATCACTCCTTGCTCCAAATGCTCCTGCGGCTGCCGCAACAAAAAGGACTGTATCAAGTAAGACCTAAATCAATCCTCAATATGAACATTGCATACACACACACAATATTGATAATTCTAATGCATAACTAGAGACCAAACCACGCGAATAATTTTTTCTGCGTGATCACTCTTGTATACAGGCCCGATTCGAACAAGCTGAAGATGTTGGGAATCAACACGCCAAAGAAGGACAACACCCCCTTACTGCAGTGCACGCACCACATGTGCCCGATACGAGTCCACTGGCACGTGAAGGTGAACTACAAAGACTACTGGCGAGTGAAGATCGCCATCACCAACTTCAACTACAGGATGAACTTCACACAGTGGACCCTCGTGGCTCAGCACCCGAATCTCAACAACGTCACCCAAGTCTTCAGCTTCGACTACAAACCCATCGTCCCTTACCAGTCCATCAGTGAGTCCTCTGTTACAAAACTCTAATATCTCATATCTGATGTAGGATTTATACACCAAATTCACCCTCTTTCCTAATAGGTTATTCTTTCGAGATAAGTTTTCATGTTTGGTCTTTAATATACTCCACATAAGTCAATTGATGTGAAGTTTATAAACGAAACGGTTGATATTGGACAATTAATTAGGAGTTAAATTACCCAATAGGCTCTCTATTCCAATAAACTAGTCTTTTGGGATGATTTCTCATGTTTGGTCTATAATACATACTTAGTCTTTTGGTATGAATTCTCATTTTTTGTCTCCCACACATTTATAACGCATGGCCTTATTTTCGCGTAACTAATGAGCTAGTAGTTTTTTGGATGAGTTCTAACATACTCCACACATATCGATACAAGACAATTAATGTGAGGTATATAGACCAAACGGGCTACTTGTCCTAGCATGTCAATCGTTCTATGTTTAGTCTGTAACATTATATTCTCCCACACGTAAATAACATATGGCCTTATTTTCGACCATCTAACTTGTCGATGTGTTTGGATTGATCGCCAGATGACACGGCCATGTTCTATGGGATGAAGTTCTACAACGACCTGCTGATGGAGGCCGGGGAGTCGGGGAATGTTCAGACAGAGATACTGCTGAAGAAGGACAAGGATGAGTTCACTTTCAAGCAGGGATGGGCTTTTCCGAGGAAGATCTACTTCAATGGGGATGAATGCATGCTTCCACCACCTGATGCTTACCCCATTTTACCAAACTCTGCATATATAAAAATTCTAACCCCATTTTCAAGATTTGCAGCTTTCTTGCTTTTGATCATTGCTGCTTCACAATTTCTGTAGCATTTTCTGTGAAATTATCTTTTAGTTTTGTATTGCAAAAGGTTTTATATTTGCTCTTCTCTTGATTTTTGAATATTAAAGAGTGGTTGATGTATATGATATGAATATGAAATTAATGATTTCTTTGAGCCATAAGCATACTACGCTACTCACCTATTTTTTCACATTCTTGTTATTTGTAATTCTTTCTTATTTATAAATTTCAATTAAATTGGTTTACGAATAAACAAAAATTACTAAATAACATTAGAGCAATGAAATTTACATAATTTTAGAAAATGACGAATTTTAGTAGGAGGTGAGCTTGAATTCCATGGTATTAGTTGACCACACCTTATAGTCGATGAGGTTAAATATAGCAGTGATTGCGCTCTGGTTTTATTGATTTCATATCTAAGATTGAGAAATTTCAAGAATATGCAAAAAAATGAACTTAGATTTTTAAAATGTGAAGGAGCAATTTAATGAACTAGGGAATGAGAGTATTTACAAGTGAAAAATATTAGATGCTCCATTGTTAATTGGTCTTAGAATATGCGCTCTTAAGCATGTAATCGCCACGTCCTTTACACTCTGTAAATCGATCCAATTTTTGTCATTTTTTATTTTACATGTAAATTTGCCTATGCAAATACGAACTTTCGTCAAATGTTGATTTTGCCTATTAATTGGCCATAGTCGATAAGAACCTTCGTCAAAGTTTGATTTTGTCTATTATTTGAAGAGTGCATCCCCACGTGCCCTAAACGCCGCAACATCGATCAGTTAGAAGGAGACGCGTTCGTGTATTATACCCATAATATTTGGTCAAATTTTTATTTTACATATAAATTGGCCTATGCAAATAAGAACTTTTGTCAAATTATAATTTTACCTAGCCATGCAAACTTTAGTCAAAATTTTGATTTTGTCTTAATTAGCCGTTAAAGATTTGAGAAAAACCCGGTGCAAAATATATGAACAAATGAAACAGAGAGAAAGAGAATAAACAGACTGAATCCATTATTGAGTCTTAGTATTTGGTTGATGCATGATAGTTTAAGTGTTTTTCTTTTTTTTTACGTTCGTTAGTGTGTAATCGGGCTTCGTTTGCTTTTCTTACCCAAAAAAAAAGAAAAAGGGGATAAATAGAGCGAAAACAAAAAATGCGAAGGCAGCTCACTAAAGTCGCCAAAAATGGGGATTCAACAAACTCATTGCTGCAAAAATCCGCGTCTCCATCGCCATTTCTGAAGCTCGATTCGAGCCGATTTCATCACCAACGCTCTTCCTCGGAGTATTCCACTCTCTCACGTTCCAATTTATGGAAATTATGCAGTTCTAATGGAGTTAGAGGGACGATCCAAAATGGGGTTTTTCCGAACTCCGTCCTCGCAAAAAGGGTTTTTTCAAGCGCCCTTTTGCAGGGGCGATCGAAATTTCCTGTTGCGATGCGTGACAGAAGATTATTCAGCTCGGTTTCACTCGACCACCTCCGCCGCGGGTACTTCTCTCAGTTTTAATTTGTTGAAATTGATGCTGAATTTTATTGTGATGGTGATTGAGATTTTTCGTGAATTGTGGAAGTGATTGGATCTCTCTTTCTCAGTTTGGATTTGTTGAAATTATGGAATTGTATGTTGGTATTAATTGATTTGTGAATATGGTTAATTGGTGTGATCAGCCATGATTCTATAATTCTATACAATGGTGTCAAATTAGAGTTTTGTGATGAACTTGATTTGTAAATCATGTACTATATTAGTTTGTGTTTAAGGCTTTCTTTTGTTTTTTTGTTAATTGTTTTTTTATATGTAAGAGAAGGCCAATGCAAGTTGGTGGATAAGGGATTTTTAATGATAATTTCACTGATTGAATGAGTAATTTCAAAATTGTGGGCAGTCTTTCTTGCACATTGTTAGCATTTTAGAAGTTTCTATAGATAATAGATATTGTGATGCGTCGAATGAGTAAGATATAGGGATCTTAGATATGAAACTTTCTTGTACATTTGTACTAGGAATATTTCACAGTCTGTACTATAAAGAGGATCATGCTTCGTTTTGTTTTCAATTGGAAGAAAATTGTTTTGACGGAGACATCAATGGGAACTTCAAACATCACTATTCGGTCATCTTTGTCTATATCTGATTCTTCGTGTTATCCAACCCTGTCACGTCCCTCAACAGTCGAGTTTCTTGGTTGTATACCTAAAATGTGCATATATGACTTCAAGTATTACTTTACTCTTTGGTGATAACGAGTGAGTATCTGTCTGCCTATGCCTCCTTGATTCTATCTCGCATAGGCATTGAAATTACACGAGTGAGAACATCATTGTTCTTTTTCACATTACAGGGGTTCATTTTTCAGAAGATTTACAGCCAATGGAGTTGTGCTAGGATTAATAGCGACGAATGTTGCTGTCTTTATACTATGGAAGGTTGCAGGAAATTCGTTTATGGGGAAGAATTTTATGGTAGGTTGTTCATAGCATGTGTGTTTTTAAAAAAGCCGACACTAGAATTGTTTATTCCGACTATTGTTACTTCTCAGATATCTGTAGACCACATTCTAAGTGGCCGGCTCCACACGCTAATAACCAATGCATTCAGCCACAGAGACGCGATTCACCTATTTTCAAATATGATCGGACTCTACTTCTTTGGAGCAAGTGTAAGATGAATTGAGTGCCTTTCGTTATTTGATTCAGTTCTTTCTTCATCATAATTATTTTATAGTAATATACTGTATTTCATTCACAGATAGCACAAACTTTTGGACCGCAATATTTGCTTACGTTGTATCTAGCCGGTGCACTTGGTGGCTCAATATTTTATTTGGTATATCAAGCTTTCATAGCACCATCAATCTACAGGGTAAGGTTGTCGAACGCATTTAAATTCATAGTTTTCTTGCAGTTGTGAATGTAATATAGTTGTAATGAACTCAATCATAGTTTGTCCTTTAGTGATTAGTCTCTTCTATCGAGCACTTCTATTTCGTCTCATCTGGAAATTGGTATCACGGTCATCATACAAACCGTTGTATAGAATAGACCAGACTATGCAATCTTGACATTAAGAACTTCGATATACTTATTCTTGTTCACTCTTTTTTCATCTCTAGGATGATCTGCAAGGTGTTTCCCACTCGAGAGTTTCAACAATGGTATGCAATTCTAATCAATTTTGCCTTGTTTTCTTCTCGGTCCACGTTGTCTTGCCCATTCAAGATCTCCCGTGAAACTCTTCCAACTCTTGCATCCGTGAAACGGAAATCTGCCTTCAAATTTATTTCATGATGATAAATCGTTCTTTAAGCATGAATCAAACTGACCCTTTTATTATTTGGCTGAAAATGATATTTTTATATAATTTGTAGGGTTCAAAAGCTGCTACGTCTGCGATAATGCTGCTTGATATCTTTCTATTTCCAAAAAGGATCATCTTTCTCGATTTCATTTACCCACTTCCTGCTTTTTTAGTGGTGAGGTTAAGATTACTTCTCTATGAAGAAAAGGAAAAATGTCGATCTTCTCATTTCTCGTCCTAATGTTTTTCCAGGGGGGCTTTATCGTTGGCAAGGACATTTTGATGGTACTGCAGGTACGTTTACCATTGAAATTCGATTCATCGTTGTAATACTCAATAGTTGAAACGCGTATTTAGTAATGCTGGTCCTCCGTCTGCTCGTGCTCATATAATTGTCTCTTTGTATGAAACTTTTGAGTATGTTTGCTGCTCTGATATTAGCATTGCTGTCTTCTTTCATGTCAGGGCGACCGAGAAGTTGCCGCGTCTGCTCATTTAGGTGGAGCGGCAGTGGCTACCGTTGCGTGGCTGCAGAAGAGGAAGGGACGCTTAGGACGATTCTGAGATTTCTCTTTAATATATTAAATAGAGTATTTGATTTTACATGGTACTCCCTCCGTCCCACCACACATGATGGATTTCTTTTGGGCACGGAATTTTAAAAAATGATATATCGTGAGTTAAAGTGGAGAGAATAAAAGTGGAGAGAATAAAATATTTGAGAGGAAAAAGTAAGAGAGAGAAAGAGAGAATAAAGTAATAAAGAGAGAATAAAGTAAGAGAGAAGAATATAGGAAGAGAGAGTTAAAGTTTTTTTTTTGTTAAAAAGGGAAATTGATCACTTATGGTAGGATAACCCAAAATGGAAAGTTGATCACTTGTGGTGGGATGTTTATGATTTTTTGCATGAGCAAGTCATTGTATGAAATTTTTTGGTAGTGTTGAATTAAACAATTGGTTTTGATATTCATTCATGTTATTAATCACAATATACAAGCCCTCTTGAGAAACATATAAACATGGTAAGACTTGCTCTATAAACAAAAAAGACAATTTTCTAATTTACGTGATCATCAAATCTTTCCTTCTTTAATTGATTTCTTTTCAACACTCTCCCCTCAAATTAAGTAATGGGATCACTCATTCTTAACTTTTCCGAATATCCGCCAATTGGTCTTAAGATTTCACAAAAGGAAGTTCCACTGTCTTGGCTTCTATGTTGTCCTTGATGAAATGACGATCCACCTCCACATGTTTTGTACGGTCATGTGGATTGGATTTTCAGATATACTAATCGCCGCCTTATTGTCGCAGAATAACTTACACGAATTCCGTGAATTCAAGTTCAATTCTGTCATCAATTTCTTCAACCATAGAATCTCAGTCAATCCACTTTTGATTCCTTATAATTCTGCTTCAGCATTGGATAATGCTACTACCTATTGTTTTTTGCTTCGCCATGTGACAAAATTTTCCCCTACGAAGTGAAATAACCAGCAGTTGATTTCCTGTCAGTTGGATTTTCTGCCCAGACAGCATCTGTAAATCCATGAATCTCCAAATGTCCATGATTCTCGAACCGAATTCCATGGCATGCTGTTCCCTTTAGGTATCGCACAATCTTCAGTGCTGCTTCCCAGTGAGCTACTTGAGGTGCATGCATGAACTGACTAACTACTCCAACTGCATAAGCTATGTCAAGTCTTGTGTGTGATAAGTATATCAGCTTCCCAATCAGACGCTGATATTGGTACGGTGAGTAGCTTCAGCTCCTTCTACTATTCGCAGACTGAGATTCTGGACCATAGGGGTCTTAGCTGGCTTACAGTCAAGTAGTCCTGTTTCGGCCAACAAATCAAGAACATACTTTTTTGACTGATTTTGATTATTATACAAATCAAGAACATACGTTCGAGTATTATACTCTAAATGAACTTTTATCAAATTTTAATTTTACATATAATTGGCCATAGTCAATAAGAACTTTTGTCAAATGTTGATTTTGTCTACCAATTGAAGAGTGCATCGTCGACTCAATTAAGAAGATACACGTTTGTGTATTATACATAAATTTTGTCAAATTTTGATTTTATATAAAAATTGACCTATGCAAATAAGAACTATCATCAAATTATAATTTTATCCATTAATTTGCCATATAAACTTTAGTCAAATTTTGATTTTGTGGGTTTGAATCAAATAAAACAGAGAGAGAGAGAGAGAAAATAAACAGAGTGTAAAAAAATGCGAAGGCAGCTCGGCGTGGGGCTGCTCACTAAAATCGCAAAAAATGGGGGTTTAACAAACTCATTGCTGCCAAAATCCGCGTCTCCATCGCCATTTCTGAAGCCCGATTCGAGCCTATTTTCTCACCAACGCTCTTTCTCGGAGTATTCCACTCTCTCAAATTCCAATTTATGGAAATTATACAGTTCTAATGGCGCTAGAGGGACGATCCAAAAAGGGGGTTTTCCGAGCTCCTTCCTCGCAAGAAGGGTTTTTTCAAGCGCCCTTTTGCAGGGGCGATCGAAATTTCCTGTTGCGATGCGTGGCAGAAGATTATTCAGCTCGTTTTCACTTGACCAACGCCGCCGCGGGTACTTCTCTCAGTTTGAATTTGTTGAAATTGATGAATAATTTTATTCTGATAGTGATGGGGTTTTTCTGTGAATTGTGGAAGTGATTGAATTTCTCTTTCTTAGTTTGGATTTGTTGAAATTATGGAATTATTATTATTTGTTGTTAGTAATTGATTTGTAAATATTGTTAATTGGTGTGATCAGACATGTTTCCATTCAATGGTGTTAAATTAGAGTTTTGGGATGAACTTGATTTGTGAATCAGGTACATATAATAATTTGTGTTTAAAGCTTTCTTTGTTTTTTTGTTTGTTTTTTTAATATGTAAGAGAAGGCCAATGCAAGTTGGTGGATAAGGGAATTTTAATGACAATTTCACTGATTAAATGAGTAATTTCAAAATTGTGGCGAGCCTTTCTTGCATAACATTGTTTGTGTTTTAGTAGTTTCGATAGATAATAGATATTGTGATGCTTCAAATGAGTAAGATATAGGGATCTTAGATATGAAACTTTCTTGTACATTTGTAGTATTTCACAGTCTGTACTATAAAGAGGATCATGCTTCGTTTTGTTCTCAATTGGAAGAAAATAGTTTGACGGAGACATCGATGGGAACTTCAAACATCACTATTCGGTCATCTTTGTCTATATCTGATTCCTCGTCATTGGTTCAACAATTAGTTATCCAACCCCGTCACGTCCCTCAACAGTCGAATTTCTTGGTTGTATACCTAAAATGTGTATATATGACTTGTTCCGCATAGGCATTGAAATTACATGAGTAAGAAAATCATTGTTCTTTTTCACGTTACAGGGGTTCATTTTTCAGAAGATTTACAGCCGATGGAGTTGTGCTAGGATTAATAGCGACAAATGTTGCTGTCTTTATACTATGGAAGGTTGCAGACAATTCGTTTATGGTGAAGAATTTTATGGTAGGTTGTTCATAGCATTTTTGTTTCTAACAGATGCAACACTAGAATTGTTTATTCCGATTATTGTTACTTCTCAGATATCTGTAGACCACATTCTAAGTGGCCGGCTCCACACTCTGATAACCAGTGCTTTCAGCCATAGAGACGCGATTCACCTTTTTTCAAATATGATCGGACTCTACTTCTTTGGAACAAGTGTAAGATGAATTAAGTGCCTTTCGTTATTTGATTCAGTTCTTTCTTCGTCAGAATTATTTTATACTAATGTACTGGTATTCATTGCACAGATAGCACAAACTTTTGGACCGCAATATTTGCTTAAGTTGTATCTAGCCGGTGCACTTACTGGCTCAATATTTTATTTGTTATATCAAGCTTTCATAGCACCATCAATCTACAGGGTAAGGTTGTCGAACTCGTTTAAATTCGTAGTTTTCTTGCAGTGAATGTAATGTAGTTGTAATAAACTCAATCATAGTTTGTCCTTTAGTGATTAGGCTCTTCTATCGAGCACTTCTGTTTTTTCTCGTCTGGAAATTGGTATCACGGTCATCATGCAAACCGTTGTATAGAATAGACCAGACTATGCAATCTTCACATTATGAACTTCGATATACTTATTCCTGTTCATTCTTTTTTCATCTCTAGGATGATCTGCGAGGTGTTTCCCACTCGAGACTTCCAGCACTGGTATGCAATTCTAATCAATTTTGCCTTGTTTTCTTCCCAATCCACGTTGCTGCCCATTCAAGATCTCCCGTGAAATTCTTCCAACTCTTGCATCCGTGAAACTGAAATCGGCCTTCAAATTTATTTCATGATGATAAATCTTTCTTTAAGCATGAATCAAACTGACCCCTTTTTTTATTTGGCTGAAAATTCTATATATATATAATTTTAGGGTGCAAGTGCTGCTACGAGTGCGATAATGCTGCTTGATATCTTTCTATATCCAAAAAGGATCATCTTACTTGATCTCATTTTCCCAGTTCCTGCATTTTTAATGGTGAGCTTAAGATTACTTCTCTATGAAGAAAAGAAAAAATGCCGATCCACTCATTTCTCGTCCTAATGTTTTTCCAGGGGGTCTTTATCGTTGGCAAGGACATTTTGAGCGTAATGCAGGTACGTTTACCATTGAAATTCGATTCATTGTCATAATACTCAATTGTTGAAACGCGTATTTATTTAGTAATGCTGGTCCTCCGTCTGCTCGTGCTCATATAATTGTCTATGAAACTTTGAGTCTGTTTGCTACTCTGATATTTAGCATTGCTGTCTTCTTTCATGTCAGGGCGACCGAGAAGTTGGCGGATCTGCTCATTTAGGTGGAGCGGCGGTGGCTGCCGTTGCGTGGCTGCAGAAGAGGAAGGGACGCTTTGGACGATTCTGAGATTTCTCTTTAGAATATTAAACAGAGTAGTATTTGATTTATCGAGATATGATTTTTTGCATGAGCAAGTCATTGTCTGAAATTCTTTGGTAGTTCAATGAAAGGTGAATTAATGTGGTTAATAACTGACTCTTAAATTCTTAATTAATTGATTAGGGGTGTTTTTGTGAATTTTAGGATATGTATATTGTTTAAGGTAATATATAGATTTATTTTTAATAAAAAATAATAATTTATGGTGATGGGATAAGGCTATAATAATTCCTAAAAAATGAGTTATTTTAATTAAAATTAAATTCGATTGATTTCATTGCCTATATCGGTTGGCACGTCAATGATGGGCATATGCCCGACTTCAAGAAAAATAACTCGTGGGGTTAAACGCAATGAACGTTGTTGTTGATAGAAGTGTTTCTCTTTTCACGGTTGTGTCAGACGTGATGAGGTTTGAGATCATGCTGAGGGATCTCTGAAAAATGAAGAAGGGGACGATGTTGGAGATTGTATCGCATGCAACATGTGTCCCGATGGAGAAGATCTTAGGCGTGACATATGTCAACCCCACTACAGAAATGCACATCTTCCTAGTAAAGCATCCCATACATACAAAAATATAATCATACAATAATATCCAAGCTTCTGTATTTATGCATTTAAAACATCTTAAAAAGAGAATTAGTTATTCATTCCGGATTATTAGGGTGCGTTTATAAACTATAAGCTTGCAAATATGATACTATTGACCTGTATACGTTTGCATACCACAATGTAGGCATCATTATTAATACTCTTACAAAATTACAATAAAAGTACGTATCTTAGGTATGATAATTGATAACTCCATGATAAGGGAGTTATCTACCATAGCAAATGAACTTTTAGGGATGTGATCATATCATAACCTATATTTATAGTGATAATCTAATAACCCTCATTTTATGGACGAAAAATATCATTTTATGGAATAAACGTATCATTTTATGCATGCTGAAAAAATATCATTTTATCGTGTATAAGTATCATTTTTAGTAAAAAAGATACTTTTGACCCATAAAATGATAGGGTTATTAGGTTATCACATAAATATGAGTTATGATATGATCGCACCCCTGAACTTTTAAGTATATTTAATTTTACTACTACTATATTATAATGAAATTATGTACTATCACTTAAAACGAATTAAGCCATTGTTGGATTAATTGGGCCGCTTGGAATTTACATTGGACCCATAGATGATGGGCCGAAAGGCCCAATTCATCAATTCAAATCGTTAATGATTTTCATAAAAGCCTCGCGCCAAAGTGTATTGAGATAGAGAGAGAGAGAGAGAGACTGAAAAATGAGGAGGCAGCTCGGCGTTTGTCCAGCTCCATTTCACTCGATCACCGCCGCTGGTAACCGATTCTTCTTCTCTGGAAAGTGAATGCTAAATCTTAATCCAATATTGATAGAGAATTTGAAATTGTTGTAACTAATTGTGGAATTGAATTAATTAGGGTTTTGTTGGTGAAATAATTAGTGAAGATGATTTGATTGGTGTGATCATACTACATGGTTCCGTTTTGGTATTCAACTGCGATTTCTCGAATTAAACACCAAAAGTTGTTTTCAATTGTACTAGTTATAGCATGCTCAACGGCGTCAAATTTCGGTTTGACGGCACAGTTTCCATTTTTGTGTTTCTCTCTCTGTACCAACTCCGAAATCTCCTGTTGTTTTAACTAGAATAAGATCTCTCTTTATTTCTCTCTCTCTCTCTGACACTCATGCATTCTAGCTTGGTTGTTCATACTATAATTGTTTTACCTATCCATCCCTTTCTAAAATTCTAATTTAAAATCCATTACATGCTTTTTCAATCATACATAGTAGAGAGAAAGAGTTAACAGAGTGAAAAAAAATGAGAAGGCAGCTCACTAAAATCGTTGGAAATGGTCGTTTAACCAAATTGGTGTGGCCAACATCTGTGTATTCATCGTCATTTCTGAAACCCCCATTCCATCAATGCTCTTTCTCGGAGTATTCCACTCTTTCGAGTTCCCATTTATGGAAAATGTGCAGTCCCCATGGCGTTAGTGTTAGGGGGACGATCCAAAGTGGGGCTTTTCCCAGCTCCCTTCTTGCAAGAAGGGTTTTCTCAAACTCACTTTTGCAGGGGCAACACAGATTTCCGGTTAAGCATTGTAACAGAAGATCATTCAGCTCCTCTTCACTCTACCACCGCCTTTGGTACTCTCTCTCTCTATGTATATGTATGATATGTATATTAGTTTTTTTTTTTGGGGGAGGGAGTGCTAAATCTTGTTCTAATATTGGTGGAGATTTTCCCTGGTGAATTGTGTTTCTTTCTCAGTTTGGATTTGTTGAAATTATGGTGTACTATTATTTGAGTTTTGTAGTAAAATTAATTTGTAAAGATGATTGATAGGTGAGATCAGACATGCCTCATTTTGTCTCAATTAAAAGGAAAATAGTTTTGACAAAGACATCAATGAAAACTTCAAACATCACTTTGCTGGACCGTTTCTTCATCATTGGTGAAGCAACTAGTTATCTGTTTTTTGTTGTAGTTGTCTAGTCTTGATACATTGGGATTGGCTTGTGCAGGGTGATGGCAATGATTCAGTTGAGTTTCTTAGCTGTGTACCCAAAAAATGTGTATATGTGAATGTTTATTGTAGACCTTCTTGATGCTATCTTGCATAGGCATTGAAGTGATATGAGTAAGAAAACCATGATTCTTTTTCGTGTTATAGGAGAAGGCTTACAACCAATGGAGTTGTGCTAGGATTGATAGTGACAAATGTTGCCGTCTTTATACTATGGAGGGTTGCAGGCATTCCGTTTATGGTGAAGAATTTCATGGTAAGTTGTTCATAGCATGTGAGTTTTTAAAGAAGGTGACACTAGAAGTGTTTATTTTGTTTATTTTTACTTCTCAGATTTCTGTAGACAACATTCGAAGTGGCCGGCTGCACACGCTAATTACCAATGCTTTCAGTCATATAAAACAGCTTGACATTATTTCAAATATGATCACACTCTACTTCTTTGGAACAGCTGTAAGATGACATGGCTTTCGTTATTTGATTTTCAGTTCTTCTTTGTTAGGGTTATTCTGTAGTGATGTATTTCAGCTGACTGCAATCTCATTTCACAGATAGGAAGATATTTTGGACCACAATATTTGCTGAAGTTGTATCTAGCTGGTGCACTTGCTGGCTCGATCTTCTATGTGGCATATAAGGCTTTCGTAGCACCATTATTCCACAAGGTAAGGCTGTCGAATTCGTTGAAATTTGTAGTTTCTTCTATCGAGCTCTTATGTTTCTTCTCGTCTGGAAATTGGGACCACGGCCATGATACAACCCGTTTATATGTTTCAAATCATAAAACGTTATATAGAATAGACCAAATTATGTGAACTTGACATTATTAAATAACATACTTGTTGAGTAATGTCGTCAACTGTGCAGTACTTGCTAACAAATTTTGCAAATGATGTCTTATTCTTGTTCATTCTTTTTTGTGCCTAGATTGATAAGCGAGGTTTTCCCCACTCGCATGCTCCAGCACTGGTACACTATTCTAATCAATTTTTTCTTGTTTTCTTCTTGATCACATTTGCCATGATAGATCTTCTTTTAAGCATGAATGAAACTGGCTGAAAATGAGACTGCGATAACAACATTAGTGATTCTGTCCCTCACTTTTTTAGGGTGCAAGTGGTGCTACGACTGCGATACTGCTGCTCTATATATTTCTATTTCCAAAAAAGACCATCTTTGTCGATTTCATTATACCAGTTCCTGCTGCTTTAGTGGTAAGGTTAAGAAAGACTTCTATATGAAAACAAATTAGAGGAAAAATGTTGATCCACTCATTTTTCTTCCTAATGTTTTGCTAGGGGGTTCTTATCATTGGCAAGGACATTTGGAGGGTACTGCAGGTACGTTTACCATTGAAATTTGATTCATCGTCATAATACTCAATAGTTGAAACGTGTCTTTGTAATGCTGGTAAAGTCCTCCATCTGCTTGTGTTCTAATGCTAGCTAATGTAATTATCTCATTGTCTGAAACTTGAGTCCTTTGCTGCTCTGAATCTCTGATATTAGCGTTGTCATCTCCCTTCATATCAGGGTGACCGAGAAATTGCAGGATCCACTCATTTAGGTGGAGCAGCAGTGGCTACCGTTGTGTGGCTGCAGAAGAGGAAGGGACGCTTTGGTCGATTCTGAGATTTCTAACTCATTATAGTCTAGATCCATTGTCTTATTGGATTATCTTTCACTGGCTATGAGATTTTAATTATGAAATGAGTTGCTTGCATTTTGCCAATTTTATGCTCTTTCGCATTCCCTGCTCGAGCTGAATTCGTGCCGGATCTAATATTAAAACGGGACAAGTGCTAAATACACGAACTTTCGCTTCATTCTAGTTTTATGCATGAACTAAGTTGTCTCTGAGTGAACGAAGGGAGTAATACTTTACAATGTTGGCAAACATAAATTATAAAGTTGAATAATAACACCCTAACTTTGTAGTGTAGCTTTATTATCCACCATTATTGGTTAAAAGAATTAGTGATTGATAAACATAATACTCATAAACTCATCAACACAATCGACATTTCAATATGAGAAGCAAGCTATTACAGTGAATAATCTGCCATTAAGCATCCAGACAGCAGCAATTAACTTCTTCGTTCGAGGAGCAAGGGAAGAAGCAACACTCGATTTAGGAAACAGAAAATAACATTATATTACAATTCACAATGTCTGAAGCTACTAGATGCCGGCTCCCTACATCAGATGGGAACCAAGCAAACACAGCAAACGACAATTTCTTCTTTGAATTGGTAGAGGGGTCGAAGATACTACTTGCCATCTCCGAAAAGATATCCCAGTGAAGATCCGCCTCCTGGCGCAGCATGGACTTTGGTGGATGGTCGGTCCTGTCAAACAAAGTTTATCGCACATCATTCAGATGAAAACCTCTCAAGAATGACACAGTCAGCCCCCACAAATATCATCAATTGCATCAAAATCAAAAAGTAAGAAGCAACAAATCCAAAGCTGACTTATATTTGATGGGAATGTGTCATATAGTGATTCAAACAAAAATTTATGCAGATTTACTGGATACACATTGTTATATATGCCATAAAGCTTTGCGGGAGAACAAAGAAGTCTGAAGATGATCTACTGTGCAATGAAATGACGAGCATTCCAACTAAATGAAAACTAGCAAACCCAAATCAAGTATCACTTGCACACGGACAGAAAGCTTAACAAAATAAACTTAAAAGACACAATATGTTAACAGAGGCAGAAATATACCGTGAGGAAGTTGCCGGTGTTCTGACCATCAGCGCGGAAATAGTTGTTGTTTGTCTGGCTGCCTTGGATGCCAGCTGGAATCTGCTTGGGGGCATCACCACCAGATGGTGCTGCAGCAGATGGCTTCACAGCAGTTGGGGGTGGGGCTGCATTCCTCGTAGGAGCTGAATTCCTAGTAGGTGCGGGCGCCTCCACATTGGTTGCAGCTGGTCTTGGTGCAGGAGCTTCGTTGCCTCCGAATAGGTACCCCAGAGAACTCTGACCTCCACCGCTACTAACTCCACGACCCATTATCTCTCAAAATTCCTGAACTGCACCAAGCAATCGCACGAGATTCAATCAGTTCCTTTACCAATTACTCCAGATCACAGGATTCAACATGGTAAACAGAGTATTAACACTAGAAATAAATAAACAAATGAAGCAACAACACAAATTTTCATTCAGTTAGACATAATTCTTTATCTTCATATCAATCAAAAAATTGGTACCGAATCCTGCGAATCAAACATTAATCCTTAAAACTCCTAACTTTTTGCACAAAAGCTTGAGTTTTTCCACATTTTGCCTCTGATTTCCACCAATCAGTAGTCCACAATTACAATTATTCAGCAAAATCAACTTGCAGCTCACATAATTTGTAATAATTTTACATCATCACTGTTGATTGAAAGAGATCCACCAAATGACAAATGAAACAGCACAAATTTACATTCAATTATACATAATTATTTATCTTCATATCAATCAAAATTGGTACCAAACTCTGTGAATCAAACATTAATCCCTAAAACATATTTTTTACACTCAGCTTGAATTTTCCCCCATTTTACCTCTACTTTTCCACCAATCAGTAGTCCACAATTACAATATTCCGCAAAATCAACTTTACCAGCTCATAAACACAACTTTTAATAATTTTACATCATCACTGTTGATTGAAAGAGATCCACCAAATCACAAAAAAAGCGAAAAAATAAATAATGATGATAACAGTAGTAATAACAAAATTAAACAATAGAACACCAATTAAAACATAATCAAATAGAAAATGACAGCGGTTTCCACAAAAAATGTTGTCTACACATTAAAATCGGCACCTAAAACGGTAGATCTGGAAACAAACAGCTGAAACAAACGCAAATTGCAACGAATACAGTTCAAATGAATAAAAATAGCAAGAGAGAGAAGCAGAAAGACGACTGACCTAGATCGAAATTCAGATCTACAGTGAGAAGTTGCAATCAAATGTAGAGAGAGAGAGAGAGAGAGATAATAGCTGTGAACTGAGGTGTGAAATGAAAGCTAACTCCACATACATTGTATTTAAAAGAGATAATTTGAATATATTCCCGTTAGATTAAGTTGATTTTTTTAATTATATTGTAACTGTAAATATAAATGGAACACAGCTGCAATTTAAATTTTCAAATGAACTCATCCACAAATAATTTGATAAATTTTACTACTATCATTTAATTGTATAGTATAATAAATTCTTAGGAAATTAATAGAGAATAAAATATAAAAGAAACAATAATCCCCATTATTCGAATCATTCGTTCATTCTAAAACTAGTTTATTTTTGTCGTTTTGATAGCACATAAAAAAATTACTAGTTGATTTAGAACATATTATCATGAATATATTAAAAAGAGATAGTGTCTCTTCTTATGATTATTATTTATAAATGAAAAGATATAGAATGTAAAAGTAAAGGTATTAAAAAATTGCACTAATTGATACGATAAAGTACATAGAATTTGATTCGCAAAATACTTATTTGAATTAATTTTTTGTTCTTTTGTAAAGGGGATTCCAAGAGAAAACATTGCTTAAATAATTAATTTTTAGATTGGAAAGTTTTCATTACTAGTATAATAACTGTCGGTTAGTGTAGTTGACTTTGATATAATGAAGACATAATGTTAGTACTTGGGTAATGTCAAAATTATATGTGAAATATGTTCCACTTCAAGTTATAATATTTTCAGAGGTGGTCGAAAAATGAGATCATTGAGAGAAGCATTGTTGATGACAAATCGTTGCCTAAAATCACATGAAGAATGATTGAAATCTAGCCGATTGTAAATGCTTTGGACCTTCACTAAAAAAACTAACGTAATACATGAATAAATATAGATGTGATTTGCGAGCATGCGAACACACATTGTATTGCACCTTCGAACATTTTTATTTGTCGTAACATATAGCATGTCGCTTACAACTACTCATATTACCCGGTTTGAATATAAGTACTTGTACACACAAAAATATTATGCGTACCTACTACTTTAAGACATGCACAAATTCATTCTTTTTCATTTCATCTATATTATATTTAGTTGGGAAAATTTATTGAAAACACTACCTCCATTAAATTTACACAATAGAGATAAAATATAAAATCATAAAATTAGTGGAGTACATAACTTTGCATAAAAATTTATACATATTTGAGCTAATCGAAATAAATAGACTAAAAAATACATTTGTGGATATTGTGGTTAGGGTCATATTCTAATGCTTGTAGCAGCACCCTAATCCTAAATCAAGACAGAATCTCTATCCATAGATTTTAAAATGAGTAGATGAGATTAAATCTTACGAATCTCAATAAATAGTACATAAAATATCAACAAAAGGGTAATATCGTTATTATGTTATCATATGATAATTTTCGTGAATGTTTTTTTATATCAACATAGTGTATTACAAATATCAACAATATGACATAAGAATATAAACACTAGTACAAGAAAATATCAACACATATTTATTGAGATTTTTACATGGTTTTATTGAGATTTTTTGATATATTTGTTGATAAAAATCTTGTTATCAACATTTACGAAAACTAAAATAAAAAATATCAAATTTCATCATCCGAACGTCGTCGGAACATATGCAATTGATCTCGTTGGAATCCTTATAAAATTATCTTTAATTTGATATATTTTTTGCGAAAAAATAATTTAAATCGTGAAAGTTACGTAAATTTAAAGTTTTAAGATGATTTTAATGAGAGGGAATTGACATTAATACCCTCTAATTTTATTTATTAATTTTTTTAGTTAAAAATATAATGCATGTGACATTATTTCAACCACTAGATCTTCTAATCTAATGTCTAAAATTTAGTCTTAGTTTGAGATTGTTAATTAGTTAGCAATTTATCACTCCCCATGGTCATATATATCCATAAATTATAATTTTTAATATATAATTAAAGCATGAGCATCATCCATCTCTCGACTTCAGCTTTTGGTTTCTCGATTCCCTACTTAACTTTTTTCTTCTCTAGAAAAGTTATATCGTATGTTCCGCAGTTCTACTATGTTTAGTAAATGGATGGTTAATTCAATGTGTTATGGTGTATGATGAGATAGTGATTTTCAATTGGAAGACATACAAAAGAAATACTACTATAAATTGGTGGAAGAAATGGGTGATGTGGTATGTGTTTAAAAAAAATGCCACAGTACATAAAATGATTTCAGTGTGGAAAATTAATTTACTAAAATTAATACCTCAATTACTCAATAAATTTAGCCATTATTTATTGCTACAAGTAGTGTTTAGAAGTTGTTAAATCAATCACAATACAATTCCATTGTAGTTGGATCCAAAACTCTACTCTCCTCTTTGTGGTATCTTTTCATTTGTGTTTATTTCCTTTTGTTACTTTTAATTTCTTTTTCATTGTTTTATGATTATAGTAGTGTCAGAACAAAACCATTTCTCTTTGGATTGTCTAGACAGTAGTCGAAATTTGTTCGTGGTACTTGAGAGGATATAATCTTGTCTCTGTGGGAGACGATACTCTTGCTTGCTAATTGTTACACTAGCCCCGTACACTTGTGGGTATTATTTGTGTTAAAATAAGTTGAGTCAACTATGAACCATCAACTGGATTGTTTGGATTGTTCGGCAGGTAAAAGTACGTTTGGATTTGGTGGTTTCTCTGACAAGCAAATAATGAACATGAAGCTGCACTGTCTCGAATTTTGTAAGTAGTTCGTTGTACGTTTTAGTCTTGATAGTTGTTTGATCTTAATTTTTTATTTTATTTTTTTTGTAGGGTTGGATGCTTGGGGTAAAGTTCCAATTATTGGCGAAGTCCCCCGTGAATGATATTCACTGAGTGATGATGGTTTGATGCTGGCTATGCTTGTCTCTGGTGTTCCTTGTGAAAAGGGTTATGCTACATTTGATCACGTGCATTGCTTGCACCCAGGTAATACACCTTTTCTTTGTGTTTATTAGTTATCTTTTCATTATAGAATAAATTTACTAACACATTGTCTTCATCATCAACAGATGATGAAAACATTATTTTCTTCACACACTCATATGTAGTGGATGAATTTCAGAGAGAGATGTTGTAGCCCTTTTCAACATGGGCCGTAGAAATGAGTTGACATTGTTTTCTATGGAGTACAGATACTTTTTATATCACTTATGCGGTTGATAATGTCAATTAGTGTTTGCTTTATGTTGGCGCCACGGGTTGAATGAATTCAAAGGGGATTTGTTGTATTCTCAGTGATGGAATTGCCTTAGAGAAAAACAATCACATTTTTTCCTCTTATGCTTTTGCTATAGATATATCAAATAATGATAGATTTATGCTCTGGACATGAATATCATTTACTTCTAATACTAATTTAGTCTTTTTCCTCTAATGCTTTTGCTATAGATCTATCAAATAACCATAGATTTATGCTCCGGACATGAATATCATATACTCCTACTATTAATTAGTCATTCAAAGTTAAATGAATAACTTTATTTGTTAGCCCCAACTTTTGGTCAAGATTTTCTACTATTTTAATTTCTTGTATTTAGATATTTTTCAGTTTTTGTGACAATATTACAAAAGTTTTTGTAGAAAAAATGCAGAACGATGTAAAAGTTTTGACAATGTAAATTGTGTATTTTAATTGCAAATACAGATTTCCACTTCGTTCATATTATTTCAGCCCATTTCATTAATTTATTTCTTCATGTATTAAAATCACTATTTCAAATGATCTAAATAAAGAGAAACTCGCTTATTTGAGAAACGAAACCTGCTTATTTGAGAAATAAAAGAATAATACCAGTAGGACTTTACTATTTTACCCCTTCCGTTAATTCTCTTTTGTATTCTTTCACCATCTATTGTGTTACTTTTATTTATGATGTTAATGTATAGCATAGTTTTGATTTTTCTCTCATAATAATATCATATACTTATCTCATCTTTTGATTAATATTTCCTAGTTTTCTTAGATTTTCGCGCGTTATTTGTTTAGTTTCGGTTTCAGATTCATGTCTTTGAGAATTAATTGTGCATCATTGTATAATTATACTATTATATTCATTATTTTATACTATTAGTTTTATCTTAAATATTAAAAAAACACATGCATTTCAAATTACCATATTAATACACAAAAAGACGACATGATGCGTTCATTTTAAGTGGTATGAAATACACACACATTGTAGTTCAATCTCTCCATTTCTCTCTCTCAATCCCTCCCTTCTCTTCTCCTTCAGATTAGGTTTCTTCTCTATTATAAATTTATAATTTTCCTAGCATCACTATTTCCACCCCAAGTTTTTTTTTTTCGCTCATAACATATTTGGGCTTTACGATGTTCAGTCATTGTGTTTTCAGTTATTACGTGATCCTTAGGAACACTTTTGTAGTTTTAAAGATTTTGTAATTTTGTTCAACCATTTAAGTTTCCCTTAGGAACAATTTTTTACTTCTATAGATTTTTTGTAGTACTATTTCTTTCGGTATTCAATCCACATACATCACATTATACGATGTATTTTTTCCAGTAGAATCTACATGCAGGTTGATTATTGGATTCATTCATGTATGATTAAGATAAAGTGGCAATTTCCTTTTAGTGGATTATAAAATTTGAATCTTAAACCTTGCTTCTTGCAAATTTAAATTGATGACATGTTTTGTTGGGGACATAATTTCACTTTCATTAGTTAGAAAATACATACTCCCTCCTCCGTTCACAAACAATAGATCATTTTTGCCATTTGGGACGTCCAAAAAAAATAGATCACTTTCTTAAAATGAAAAGTTTACCTCTCATATTTTTCCTACTTTTTTTTCCTCTCTCCTACCTTACTCACTTTTTCTCCCTATCTCTCTTACTTTACCTACTTTTTTTCCCCCTCTCTCTTACTTTACCAATTGTACATTAAAACTCGTGCCATACACAAAGTGATCTATTTTTTGTGGACGGAGGAAGTATAAAATTTCAACCCCAACCGGCTGAGCTACTTGGGCCAAAAAGTTTTCGGAAACAAACTCTCATAGAACGAGGATTGAGGCAACGAGATAAACTCATAAAACCAAAATACATCTTAAAAAAAAAAAAATTAAAACAATAGTAAAAGTGATTCTAGGTTTGGTAATTACTAGAGTAAAGGCCAAAATTGGTCCTCAACATATGACCATTTTACGTTTTTGATCCTAAACATTAACTTTTGGATTTTTTGTTCCTGCACATATGAAAATTTGATTATTTTGGTCCTCCATCAACATTTCCGTTAAAAACTAACGGTCAACAGGTTTAATCTCGATTTTGACCAAATTAAACTTTTAATTCTGATTTTTTACTTCCTAATTAATTCCCCAATTATTTTTATAAATATTCCCCTTCAAATTTTTTACTGCCGATATTTATATTTATAACTCTTCTTCCAATTAATACCCAATTCACCTTGAAGAGCATAACAAAAGTAATGAAAGTGATGTCAAAAAGTCTGTGAAAACCGAATGTGTTTGTGCATAAGTAAGACTATTAGTGATGGCGAGGTGTGGGTGAAGAGGAGAGGGAATAGAGGCCGTTCCAGAAGTCGGTGAAGGCGCGGACGATAATCCCGCGATAATAAGGGATCGTCTGACTCCTTCTCCACCGCCACGCGAGGAGACAGCAGCGGCGGTGGCTGGCGAGGGCTGATCCGGCGAGCTGGGACAGCAGCGACGGCGTGATACCGGCAGCGTGAGGAGGAAGGCGACGAAGTTTAGGTTGCCGATTTGAGTTTCTCTTGGAGAATTTGTGAAGAGAGTATATTTTGGTATACATCATATAATTAGGAGAATATTTATAAAAAAAATTAAGGAATTAATTAGGAAGTAAAAAATCAGAATTAAAAGTTTAATTTGGTCAAAATCGGGATTAAACCTGTTGACCGTTAGTTTTTAACGGAAATATTGACGGCGGATCAAAATGATCAAATTTCCATATGTGCAGGATCAAAAAATCCAAAAGATAATGTTTAGGACCAAAAACGTAAAATAACCATATGTTCAGGACTAATTTTGGTCTTTACTCTGTAGTATTACAAAGCAGGCCCGCTGCTTCTCCAATTCTAAAAAAAAAATTATAAAATAACTAAAAGATAATCAAAATCTCGCATATATATGGTATATCCTAATTTTGTTAGGATTTGATGCCATTATACGAATTTTATCTTCCTTAATTATAGTCAGGATTTAATTTATTTCCATGTTGATTAGGATTTGATATAGGAATCTCTCCCAAATCCTTTAACTACAAATATGTACGAAACTCTCTTGTTCTTATCCCTAATTTATTCTTACTTTTTCATAAGCCGCTCTCAAAGTAATATGGAGAGAGATCCTTGCAAGAAATATATATACGGCAAGAAAGATTTGCAAGAAATATGGATACCACAAGAAATATGGAGACAGATCCTTACAAGACCCCGTTCAGACAACTTACGAGGTGTAGGTGCGTTTGTAAGTCATGGCGTAATCTAATAGTAGAAGATCAGTTTGCGACTCCAAAACAATTCATGGCTATCGTTAATCCAGACAAGAAGGGGTATGCAGTCGCTGACGAGGACGGCAAACCACTTTTCCAATTCAACTGGCCCCCTTATTCAACTTCTCACCATCGTTTGGTAATTAGTTCAGTTAATGGTTTGCTTTTGCTATGGGATGGATTGAATGATAATTATGATATTCTTTTCATAGTCAACCCAATGACTTGTGAATATACTGAGCTTCCTCCCCAACCTACACGTAGGTGTCTTTATGGATTTGGAGTGAGCAAATTATGTGGAAAATATAAGATTTTATGTGTCGATGAATCTAGGTTTTCTTATGTGTACACTCTAGAAGGAGAATCTTCGTGGAGAAGGATCCCAACACCACTGACAACTAGATTCAATGCAACAATGTCAAACTGGGACTCAGTTACGGTTAGACCATCACTTGATTATGCTATATTTTTTAATGGAAATATTCACTGTGTTGCTTGTTATTTAGAGAATACTTCCTCCGTCCCACAAAGATTGTCCCATTTTGACCGGGCACAGATTTTAAGAAATGTAAATATAATGAAAAGTGAGTTGAAAAAGTCAGTGGAATGTGGGTCCTACTTTAATATAGTTTTATAATAAATTGTGAGTAGGAATAAGTTAGTGGAATATGAAGTCCACAACAAAAAATGGTAAAAAGTGAAATGGGACAAACTTTATGGGACGGACGGAAATGGAAAAATGGGACAACCATTGTGGGACAGAGGGAGTAATTTTTTAGTTTGTTGCTTTGATCTTGAAACAGAGTTGTTTACCAGTTTTCCTCTTCCACCCCTTGATGTGCGTATCTTGAGTTATCCTAAAGATAGCCGTTCGGTTTTCTTATATTTGGGATATCGGCTGTACATTTTAGCGGATCGCCTATGTTTATGCGATACATCATCTCCTAGATATGTTGCCAAAATTTGGAAGATGCACAACTATGGAGATGCAAGCTCTTGGATAAAGGAATATGACTTCAAGTCACCAACATACTATACAACTCCTCTCAAAGTTCTGACGAATGGTGACTTGTTTTTTACTGGCAATAGTGGATTATTTATCTACTCCAAAAACACCGAAGCTTGTGCTGGACGCGGTTTTCTTCATCAATATTACTCCTCCCGTCCCGCTTAAGATGACACGTTTTCCTTTTTAGTTTGTCCCAACTAAGATGACACATTTCCTATTTTGGTAACTTTCTCTCTCCAATTAATACACTCAACCACTTTTTCTCACTCCTATTAAAATATCCATCTTTTTTTATCTCTCTACCTTAATACTCACACCCACATTCTCTCTCTCCAATTCAACACTTTAACCAATAACTCCTAAAATCCCGTGCCGGCTAAGTAATGTGTCATCTTAGCCGGGACGAAGGGAGTACTATTATTACTTTCCTAGCACCACTATTTACACTCCAAGCTTTTTTTCACTCAAAACATTGGGAATTAACAATGTTCAGTCGTTATGTTTTATTAGGAATAATTTTGTACTTATATAGATTTTTTTAAGTTTCTAATATGAGAAAGGGTTTTTGGCATTTTAAACCAAAACCTTTCCCCGAATTTCGGTTTTTCCCATGAACTATGAGATTTGTTTTTAAAACCACGAACGTTCATTTTGTTAGGATTTTCTCCCGACGGGTCAACGACGAAACTCGAGTAGTCTACATGTCAATTTTAATCCTATTTGTCAATAAATTGATTACTTGGATCCTATTTGGCACAATAATACATACAGTCACAATTATTACATAACAAATGACAACTTTTGAATAAACAAAACACAACTTTAACATTTTGAATTATGCTATTCGGGTCGGAAATGTGCTATTCGGGTCGGGTTGGGAAAATCCTAACGAAATGAAAATTCGTGGTTTTAAAAACAAATCTCATAGTTCATGAGAAAAACCGGAATTCAAGGAAAGGTTTTGATTTAAAAAGCTAAAAACCTATGAGAAACTAGTATTTTTTAGTTTTATAGATTATTGTACTCCTATTTCTTTCAGATTCAATCCAAATGTATCACAATACATACTTTTGTGTGATGTATATTGTATTCAACATGGCAAAAGAATTATGAACCTTAGATATTAATCATGTCTTATCTTTTGCCATGTCTTATCCTTTTTCTACTTATGAATAACATAATTGTGAATAAGGAGATTATATATTGAAGAAGGCTAGGACATGATTACTTATCAACGGAGGAAAAGACCGAAGAAGTTGGGCCTGTCTGATCTTCCAAGAAATGATCTGGAAAATGTGCACGAAATTATGGAACATCGTTCTTTGGTCCAGACCTCGACTTGTTGCACGATTCAAACTCGAGCCTATTTGATCACGAAAATGCTTGAGTTCTTCAAGGTTGGCTTGAGATAAGTTAGCTTATTTAAAACCTCGAACTACTAATTGGAAGAGAAGCGTTTTACTGTTCTTACCGACTAAGTTGCACTTCTTGTCCTTATTCGGTTATTCCCATTAATTAATGTCACGCTATTCATCTATTTTTGGTGGGTAAAATTGATGCCTCACCAATTTCACACCAAACATGTTCATGCAGCTCTAGACCTTTTAAACTTTTAACTTTAGTTACCTTTTCGCTCATATTTTTTTGATGATTTTATCTATATATTTGAAGTAGCAATTGTTGCCAACCATATAGTTGTAATAAGTGCATTTCAAGAAATAGTTACGTAATGATTTGCATTTGTTAAAGCCTCAGTTGCCTATGTTATTAGCATTTATTAGGCTATATATTCTGTTAGGTTTACACATTCATAAGAAGGTAATTACAATTAAAAATAATTAAATAAAAACGATTCAGTGATTTTTTAAATTATCAGGTTTTCGTTTTAATGTTATCTTAAATGACCTATATTAAGAAAGAAATGAAAGTTAGCATGAATTTCTTTTTCGAAGTAAAAATATTTACAACCTGTACATAGATAAATTGATTTTTTATTATATATAATATCAGGCACGTACAAAATATTATTACACATCATAACCAATTTATAACTACCTATTTAGACAAAATTTATGAAAAATATAGATTTCTAACTAACATGTTTTGTCGATTATGAAATTTTTTAAATTTGACAATTAAAAATAAACACAACTTTTTCTTATAATCAAAGGAAATCTACATCGAGAATCATAGATGGTGATATGTCAACATCTATAATAAAAATTAAATCTAGTGATTTGTCTCTCCAAACTTTATCCTTAATTTAATAGGAGTTGAATGCGTCAGTTACTACTTTGCTATTAAAATACTGTAACATGTCAAGCACTATACATCTTTTAAAAATATTTTATGACCACAATTTTCCTATATTTTAGTTATGACCTTATTTTTGTTCTTTTAAATCAACAAACTTTGGCAGTTTTCAGTTTATTTCCACAAAATGCATATGAAAAATAGAAATTGTAAGCCCTATAGTTATGACTACTGGCTCTTCATTAACAATTTATTAGTGATAACCATGTGATAAGAGAGACATGATAGAAACTGAATCATTGGGATTTTCTTTTGCTTTAGATTTGCTCAAATGTATCTCGGTTCTCGGTATAATTGATCCGTTAAATATTATAAAAAGTTGGATCGAACCGGTCGGTTTGGCGACGAAATGATGCTATGTTCAACTGGGTCTAGACATATAAACATTGCACTAAATGAATCGGTATGAATTGAAAAATAGTTTTGTTCGATAGTAAAATCGATTGACGACTATATTGATATTTTATTTTTGTTTGAATTCATTTTTCCTTTATCCCCCTTGCTCTTCCTTTTTCCGCTGCTAACCACCACGCGTCAACGGTGCCACCATCAATTACTAATAGAAACAAAATTCTCCAAATTCCACATCAAATAAAATGTTAGAAGAAAATCGAAATCAACTATCCAAAAATATCGAAAATTTCCCAATGCAGCAATGACGCAAGACACCAATTACGAGACTTGTTCTATTTATGAAAACTATTTTCTCAACTTTTTCATTTTTCTCTTTCATATCCACTTTTTCTTTTTCATATTTTATTAATTATACATTAAAACTTGCATCATCCACCTATTAAATTATTTCTAATAACTAAAGGAATAAAATTATTTTTTTCATACTTTACAAATTTGACATTAAAATAAATGCTTACATAAATGCAATAGAGGATCATAATTGGAAAATTGAATCACAGTCAATTGGTAGAGAGAGTGAAAGCAGTAATGACAAAATCATTTGTAGATGCTGACAGTTTTCATGGCGGCCGCTGAGCTGGCCTCCTCATCTCCTCCCTCCTTCAATTCTTCTCAATTTAATGCTACTTGCTAGTAGTATATTTTTCACTCTCCTCAAATTTTCCTACCTTTTCTTTCCCATCATGCCTTCCCTCTACACATAAATCACACCCCACACTTCCTTTCAACACCTGACCGCTTCTGCTCTCCGCAATTTCCCCCTTTTTCCCTTCACATTTCACTCACGCATTTCATCGAACACATTCTCTCATCGGATTCAGAAACGCACTGGCTGAAATCGGGTTAGGGAGCTCAATTATCTGTAGATTCTGCCACATTTCTTTCTAATTTTGGCGGTAAAGATCTGATTTTTTTCAACATTGAGCTCAATAAGTTGAATTTTGAAGGGGATTTTGATGGATTTGAGCTGTGTGTTGCGTTGATGGTGATGGATTGTTTGATGAAATGACAAATTAAGTGGATTTTGCGTTGAAGATTGCTCCTGTGAGCACCAACTGTTTGTATTTATTCACTTTTTTGGAGAATATATCTGGTTTTGCAGAGGTGTTGATGACTAGGCATAGTTGGTAGCATTTTGTTTGATTATTGAGAAGAGAGATGGCTGCAAAGTTCTTGCATTCTTTCATAGATGAAAATCAAGATTTGCAGATAGGGTGTATGAATGGGATGTTTCACAAGTTTGAACGTCAACACATGCTGAGAAACACCACCAAGAGGCTGCCTCCGCGTCCCGGTAAAGCTTTTCTTTGTGGAAGTTGGTTTAGGAAAGTTATCAAAACTGTTCATCTGCCTTTTGTTATATTTTGGTTTGATTTGATTACTACTATTGCTATATTGAATGGCTGTTGTTGTTTATGTGATGCTTGTTAATCGTCTTATTAATCTCGTCTTGCATTATTGTGAAATTTGCTTGTTCTGTCGCGGATTTATGTGTTAGCTTCGGATGGTGGTGTTTGTGGCAGTGTTGTTTCAGGAAGTTTACATAATTGTGTATCTGATTTTGTACAATTTGGTTTGATTTTATTACTCCTAATGCTCTATTGAATAGCTGCTTTTGCTTATGCAATGCTTCTTAATCGTCTTCTTATTGTCGTCTTGCATTATTGTGAAAATTTCTTGTGCTGTCGCGGATTGATGTCTTAGCATTGGGTGGTGGTGTTTGTGCAGGAAGTTCCCACATCAGTGGTAGTGATACATTGCAGAGGGATTCAAAGTCCTCATCACAGGTATTGTCTCTCAGTTTACTTATGATGATAATTTTCAATTAGAATTAGGGAAATTGAAGTCTCTGTTCATTCTTTTATCACGGATGCTGCTTGCATAAAGTCTTATGTGGTTTTCGAAATGCACGAGCTCTATTGCATCTTATGGTTTAGATACGAAAATGCAACCATCCTTTGAATTTGTGGTATCGTCTCAGCCTAATATTGGTGATCACATCTTTCGAATCGTGGTTTGAATATTTTTATGTGACATGATTTGCATTGTCTTGTAAATTGTCCGAACCTGTGGAATTTTCATTTCTTCCACCAACAGGTGTCAATGTATAGCAAGAAACAGATAGGCTCTTAGGTTAAGCATTTTTTTTATGAGGATGGAATCATGTGCATTTCGAATTGATATTATGATATTCTGATATAATTTGATGCTGCAGGATAAGAATCATTACAAAAATATGCAAGACCGAGGAAGATACTCCATCGAATCATCAATGACATCTTTCTCATCTTCATCCCGTTCATCGTCGTTCTCTTCTCTAGACTATAACAAAGCTGCCCGGATGGAAGCTGGATCATTTGACAGAATGATTTTTCCCGAAACAACTTCAAGTGACTCGGCTATGATCGTGCAATCCCAATATAGGCGACACAGTCTTGACCTTCGAGATTTGGTGAAGGAGTCGATTTATAGGGAAACTCATGGTTTATCGATGAAAGTCAAGCCTACTGAGAGAGCTGCAGTTCCTTTCGTGTCATCAAAAACCAGTGATGGTGGCGACAAGACGCCTGCTGACGTCAAGGAATCTCTGAGAATTCTCACTAAGCTTCAAGAAGCGCCTCGCTATACCAATGAGCCCGGAGCACTTTTTAGATCATCGTCCCTTTCAATGTCAAGAGACGCCACTCGGTTTTCTTATGACGGAGACAGTTCCAATTCTTCTGTGAAGCTTAGAGACCTTCCAAGACTTTCATTGGACATTAGGGAGAGCTCGATGCGGAGTGTGGGTGTGGTCCAAGGGAAGGTTCAGTCACGCCCTCCGAGCGTTGTTGCAAAGCTGATGGGTTTGGACTCCCTACCCGATTCTGTCTCATCCGGTGACAGCAACATGGGCGGCTCTACTAGGAGTTATCAGGACGAAAGCTTCGTTGATGCTTCAAGCTCGTTTGAGAAATCGGATAAAGCCAAACCAGTTCAATCGATGAGTCCCTCAAGGAACTCGTGGAAGGAGCCCATCTCGCCACGATGGAGGAACTCTGATGGTTCAGTGAAACCTGTGTTGCGGCTTCCCATTGAGCCAGCACCTTGGAAGCATAACGACGGGACGAGGACTTCCCAGAAACCAGCATCCAAAAGTGCAAAGGCGCTTACCGTGTTTCCTTCTGTTTACAGTGAGATCGAGAAGAGATTTGGAGATCTCAAGTTCATGGAGTCGGGGAAGGATCTTAGAGCACTTAAACAGATACTGGAAGCCGTGCAAGTAAAGGGACTCTCGGAAACGCCAAAGGGGCTCTCGAGATCAGCAGACCAGCGAAAACTACCGGCTGATAAAGTGCTTGCTGTCACAAAGAGAAAGGCCGTTGCTGCACAAAACCACGAGTCTCCTATCGTGGTCATGAAACCGGCTAAATTAGGTGAGAAATCTGGTATATCTGCAGACAAAAGAAAAGGTTCAAACAACGGCAGGGCGAAGTCTAGTGAACGAGAGAGTGCTCCAAATTCTGTAGGTACGAGAAACAACAGAACTGTAAGGACCACTCAGGCTAAAGAGGCATCTGCAGGGTCGGGTAAGATCTCTGGATCAGTCGGCCCGAGAGTGCAAGAAAAGAAGCTCGAACAGGAGAGAAGGTCTCGACCTCCCACCCCTCCCGATTCAAGCAAGTCAAGAAGGCAGCCAAACAAGCAACAGGCAGAGTCCAATTCTCGCGGTGGAAGACCACGAAGACCAAAGCATAGTTCTCCTCAGAAAAGCGATGATCAGCTGAGTGACGTCAGCGTTGAATCAAGAAATTCAAGCTTCTGTGAAATTGAAGATTCTGCTGAGTCGAATGTCGAATTAAATACCTCTGAAAGATCTCCAGGGGCAACCGGTTTCGATAGTTCATCTTCAAAGGTTGAATCTGGTTATGTTCCTCCCGAGTTCTCTAGCCCCATCTCGGTTCTTGACAATGCAGCGTTCGCACACGACTCTCGTTCTCCTGTGAAGTACACAGGGAAGACCCTCAAAGGTAATATCTTTTGTTTATAATGCATGTGTTTTCTTGTAAGTTACCATGTATAGTAACTAGAGATATTGGTTGAACCCGCAGTTAACGAAAGGGATTCGAACGATGTGGAACGGAGCTCAACGGAGAGCTTCGTTTCCAGCTCCACGGAATCTGGCTCTGCATTTGACTACATGAGGGATAGACTTCTGAACATTGATAACTTAGTTCAGAAGCTCAGAAGGGTCAACTCCAGCCACGATGAGGCGCGGACAGACTACATCGCCTCGTTGTGTGAGAACGACGAGAACCTGGACCACAGATACATCTCCGAGATCTTACTAGCTTCGGGCCTCCTCCTTCGGGACCTTGGCTCAAACCTGACAGATTTCCAGTTTCATCAATCCGGCAATCCCATAAACCCCGAGTTGTTCCTAGTCTTGGAGCATACAAAGGCGAGCGCTTCATCCAAAGACGAGTCTTTCAAATCATCAACCCGGTCCTCATTGGACACAAACAAAAAGCTGCGGAGGAGATTAATATTTGAGGTTGTCAACGAGACTCTCGCAAGAAGATTGGGTCCGGAATCGAAGCCTTGGCAGAGCCCGGTTAAGCTAGCAAGGAGGGCGTTGAATACTCAGAATCTGTTGAAAGAACTGTGCCGCGAGATTGAAGAGCTCGAGACGAGGAGTCCAGTGTGCAGTTTGGGTGAAGAGGACGACGGGTGGAAAGCCATTTTCGGCCACGACCTGCTGCTTCGGTCGGATAACTGGATGAGCTTTGATGCTGATGTTTCAGGGGTCGTTCTCGACATTGAGCGCCTCGTTTTTAAGGATTTGATCGATGAGATTGTGCATGGAGAGGCTGCCAGCTCGATCGCCAAACGAGGTAGCCGGAAACTCCCTGCAAAGTGATTTGCATCCTTGAGCTTGCTGGTGTTCTGCATTCTCTACCTTACACAAGAACTTGGCATAATGGAATGTAGAGATACATTGATTTTAATTGATTATTATAATGAAGACTAACTTTCAACTTCAAATTTTTTCAAGAAGACTGCTGATTTTACTAATTATGGTAGTATCATTTGTATTTTTGAGATTAAAATGATATGTTAGGTGTGAACTAAAAAAATACAATTCTTTACTCATCTAGAGTCGATGGTCTTGTTTATTATTGTTTTTATATTAAATAAATGATAGCTTTACTTATCTTGATTAAATAGTTTTATTTTTTCTATAATTTTAAATAAATAAAATAAATTGATTTTTTTAGTTTATAACAATAACAATTTCAATAACAATTTGTAGGATATTAATTGTATAAATCTAAACAAATAATACTAATATAGATTAAATGAGCAAAATACTCATATGATGTTCGATAAGTATGAAACATAGTTAACAATTTCTTAATATAGCGTTTTATCTATGCTTACTCATTGAATTAACTTTCTAAAATATCTCATATTTTGCTAAATTTTGTATATTTAAAAATGAATTAAAGGGATATCTTAGTTGAGGCCAATTTATATTAATATAAACCTCAATATTAATTAACCCTAATTTAAGATGATTAATTTCCCCCCTTTTATTACTTCTTCAATCCTAAAACCCTCAATTTGGCTCACTTCCTCAAAAACCCTAAATTGCAATGTCTCTCCGCCTCGCTCTCCGCCGTGCCCGCCACCTCTCAACCTCCGCCGCCGCCGAAGCCGAGACCACCGCCGCCAAAATCGTTAACATTTCCGGAGCTAAGAAGCGCCTCCGGAAGGTTTACGATCCCGACGAGGCGCTCAAAGTCTACTCCTCCTTCTCCGCCGCCGATGACGCCTCCGCGCCGCCGGCCTCCGCTCGCCACATCCAGGAGCTGGCGGTCCGCCGCCTCGCCAAATCCCACCGCTTCTCCGACATCGCGGCCTTCCTCGAATCGAACAAATCCAAGCCCCAAATCACCGAGGAGCCATTCGTCTCCTCTCTCATCAAATCCTACGGCGTCGCCGGAATGATCGACAATGCGGTCGCTACCTACAATCAGATGACCGATTTCAGTACCCCTCGCTCGACTCTATCCTTCAATGCTCTCCTCTCAGCTTGTATCAACTCCAAGGCTTATGATCGCGTACCTATTTATTTCAATGAATTTTCGGAAAAATTTGGTTTGGTGCCGGATAAATTCTCGTATGGAATGTTGATCAAGGCGCATTGTGAGATGGAATCGCCGGAGAAGGCGAAGGAGACGCTGAGTGAAATGGAGAGGAAGGGGGTTGAGGTTGAGGCGGTGTCGTTTAGCACGATTTTACACGGATTGTATAAGATTGGGAGGGTTGACGAGGCCGAAGCGTTTTGGGATGAAATGGTGAAGGAGAAGGGGATCAAATTGGATGCAGGGTCTTACAATGTGAGGCTTTCGCATATTCGCAATAATCCGGAATCGTTGAAAGCTTTAATCGAGGAAATGCAGAATGAGGGGATAAATCCTGATCCGATTAGCTACAACTATTTGATCACTTCCTACTGTGTGAATGGGATGATGAATGAAGCGGAGAAGGTGTATGCCGATCTGTTGCAGACAAAAGGAGTAAGGCCGAATGCTGCCACTTATAGGACTATGGTGTTCCATTCGTGTAAGGCAGGAAGGTATGTGAGAGCGTATAGGATCTTTAAGCTGAGTGTGAAGGTGGGCAAGATTCCCGATTTCAACACATTGAAGTATTTGGTAAAGGGTTTAACTGAAAAGGGGCGCATGGTTGAGGCTAAAGCTATGGTCCGGACTATGAACAAGAAGTTCCCTCCGGATTTATTGAAGGCTTGGGAGAAGCTTGCTGATGAGCTTGGGTTGGCTCGTGATGGCACAGAGGAGGCTGGCGCTAGCAAGGTAGAAAAGGCGGAGGTTGACGCCAGCAAGGTGGAAAAGGAGGGAGCTGATTCTGGTGTTGAATCAGAGAAGGCAAGTACGTGAGTTTGGTCTATGGAATAAGTTTGAGTCATACTCTTTAGACCTACCTCTGGTTGTGAGATGGTATCTATGAGTTGTCATAAAGCATCAGTGTCTATACTAGCATTGATTCTCGTGGCATGACTAGCTGAGGATTTTCCTTATAGCAACACCAGTCTCTTGCTGTTCACATGTCTTCTACTTTCCCAATTGATTTGATTTGAACATTTCTGTTGCTAGTTTTTTGCTTTATCTCTGGTCTTGGTCTGAAAGTTGGCTGTTGTGTTGACTGTTGAGAGCTTTTAGCCTAACTAATCTCGAAAGTTCAAATATATCACTGCTACGCCTCTTATATTCATTTGGTACATAATTGATTTGTGCTCTATTAGCATCTCTTAAATCTCTACCCTCGTAAATCAGTCTACCTATCTAGGCAGGGGCTCTGACCAATGTGGAGTTAGGCAGGGTAGAGGTGGAGATCCTTGGGGTTGCGAGATCTCAAATGCTGTTTTCTCTACTATCTGGCACCCATTTGATGCTTATAGATGTTATCTAAGCTGTTTAAATGGGTGTCACGTGTTGGGGCAAACAATCTGTGCATATAGAAGGATTATATACACGAGGATTGTATCTACATCCCGCAGCCTCAACCATCTCCACCTCTACCCTGCCTAACTCCACATTGGTCCGAGCCCCTGCCTAGATAGACTGTTTTATGATATGCTTATCAATGATATAGATATTTGCTTGTAAGCTTCATTTGTTTAGATTGTCAGGACTAATTTTAAGTTGCTCAATGTGTTGAATTGAGGGGATTTTGATTAAAATCCATCCCGAGGCATTTATGAGTTAAAATGCACACATTTCATGATTTACTTGTTTGATTCTTCTCATGGTTCGAGAATGAACTTGGTCATAGGTTTGGGGGAGTCTAGAGATGCTCATTTTACATGATTTTATTGTGTTTTTTTTGTTGTTATTTTTGTCGTGATGCACACATTTCACATTACTTGTTTTATTCTTCTCATTATTCGAGACGAACTTGGTCTTCGGTTTGGGGGAGTTTATAGATGCTAACTTTACATGATTTTCTTGTGTTTTTTGCTGTTATTTTGCCGTGTTTGTGCCTCGTGTTAGTAGTATTTTGGGTTGTTGCTTTTGAGTGTTTTTGTCTACTTTTAAACATTGTCGAGCATTGATAGAGTTAGAGGTTGTTTGGATCGAGATTGAAGGGGGCTAAGAACCGAGAAAACGAGCATCATTTGGAGTGAAGTGCCGAGTCGAAGCCATCGGAACGACAACCTAACCTAAAGGGTGGCCATTTTTTCCCAAAACGGGGATGAGTAAGGAGATACTTAGTTGCAGTAAGAATAGAATTTGAAGATAAGGCTCGGCAATCCTAGAATGAACTGCACACAAGAGCCCTAACCCGGTGATCTATGAGACGTTTAATCCAGCGATAGAATGATTAATGTACGAGATCAGAGTACTCGTGTTCGAATTCATGTGACAGTTTAAAATTTAATCTTGTTATTGTAAGTATAATGTGAGCTGTCGAATTTCAAGATGCAAAAAATATTAAAAGGGCAAGAAATAAATACTACATATTTGGGTTGTGATAGTGAAGCAGAGTCCAACTGCAAGAGACGATAAATACAAATTCTGAATCACCCATTATTTCTTATTCATTTCTCTGCACTTTCTGAATGCAATTGCGACCTTTCGAAACTCACATACACACGTTTTAATATATGTACTGTTATAAAATTAAGATTTTCAGTTGAAACCAAAAATGGGACATCAAATAAATAGCATTTTATTGTAAATTAAAAGTTCACCCGAAATGTATGAGGATATATTGAAATTTTACAAGAATGTTAGGTTTCTCATTCATGTCTCTTATTGAGATACTTAAAATATATTATTGAAGTTATTAATTTTACAATTAATTATTTCAATACAATTTTTGAGGTAATAAATCAAAATAAATGTATGGAAAAAATAAATAAATTCAACAACTCATGAATAATGCTCACGTAAGATCTGTACCATAACAGTCTTTCTTCTGTATATATGGTTTAAGACAAATTAACATTTTATTTATTGAACAAATAAGTGATGATGCTCAAGCAACTTGAACTTTAATTATTATAATTATTATAAGATTTACCATTTACTGGATTCCTACTTATTCTTACGTGGATTCTTTTAGCTTGTTATAAAAAACAAATACTACTATTACTATGTACGTAAGTATATATAATCAAAATATGTGGTCAGTATATTTTTGATAAATGAATAAACATTGTTAATCCATCTCAAAACAATTATTCTTTGTACTCCTAGACCATAATTGTTTCACAATAATATCATACCCTTTAATATTTTGTTATCGTATACACTAGTTAGTGTAGGTGTACGACCTAATTGTGTTGTTTGTATTTGTACTCTATCACCTAATTTATTCAATTTGTTATTAGTAATGGTGGTAGGGCTTGATCTTAGCCCACCTCAATGTTATACTTCTCTTTAATTATGTTATTTATGCAACTATACAAGTACCAAAAAAGTTAGAAAAGTTATTAATTTCGTCATGGTATTAATTCTATACTAAAATTGCCTAGAAATAGAAATTTTCTGATTGCCAGTGCCATTTGTGTCCAATAAATATAATTGTTCATCAACCTTAATTAAGTTGCGATTTTTTTATTGGGGTGTAATTAACTAATTGCATGATACAATTAAGTTAGATTTTAAACTTGAACATAACTATTTTTTTTAATGCAAGTTAATTTAGTAAGGCATCAAAACCATTTCATACCAAAATTTAAAGAACAATTATTATCTTCCTAGCTAGTTAATTGATTCCACTGAGACAAGATAATGATGCTACTAGTTAATTTGTAATTATTGAGATTAGATTAATTAATCAGTAGATCATAATACTTTAATGAACTTAGCATAAAGACTCTTTAGAATTTTTTTTAGAAAAAAAAAACAGTATTGATTAATTAGTTATGAAAATATCTAGTCAATAAAAATGTTAATTTGAGTAAATAAGAGTATTAGTATATTAGAAGAAACATGTATGGAACGCTCATAGTACGTCCAATAAAATTTATAATTTTGATACTTTAATTTGGCCCTATATATATAACTGGACTTATTAAAATTATACTCCCTTTTTTTTCAATTAACAAAATGCCATGTGCAACTTTTATCATTCCAATCCATCAATATATATATATATATATATATATATATATATATATATACATAAAATAAAATAAAACGTTGTACTTGTTGATAATATAATTAACATTTATTTAATTCGTTTATTGATAATGCCTATAAAGCTAAAACATTACACAACTAACCTAAACATACATGCATTTAATCACTAGTGTATGCGCTTAACCGGAATTAATTAATGATCTAACACATAGGAGTACATTTTTACTTCACTGTGCGAGTGAAATTTCTAATTTCCCTTGTAATTAATCGATAAAAAGGCGTGGATATCTTCGTTTTATTTCATGGCATGGTCCATCTGGAATACTTGAAAAAAAGTGATATTTCAAGGTTTCGAATTAAACTGGGAACTTGAGCAAATGAGTGATAAAATAGTGGCAACAGATATTGTAGTGAAAATTGATGATATAGTTTAGCAATGAGAAGTTGAGTGTCATATGAGTACAAAACTTGATTGGTGCATATGAATAGACTTATAATTATTACTACTAGAGTTTTAGTGCTTGAACACATTTGTCAAAAGTATTAAAATGATATGACTTTTTTGTAGTATATTTTTTCCTAACAAAATTACCAAGATTAAGACAAAACATGATTTGTAGTTTGTGCCTTACATATTATAACAATTTTAATTAAAGTAACATTAATTCATAGTATATAGCTGTGGGCCTTTAGTAAAGATGGTCATATAAACATAAAAGAACTACTAACATGTTATGCATGAAATAAACATAAAACGCGTTTATAATGTTGATATAAATATAGGGTTGGTCAAAGTAAATTAAATTATGTTATTATGTTATTCTAAGAAAGTGGTTGGTTTCACTATGAGATTTTAGGTATTTGGATTAGAGGGTGGTGCACGAGCTTCCCATTTTACACTCTTGAGTAATCTTTTATTGTGTCGCGTGCAACTTGGACTTGGACTTAGTGAGTTTTGAACTTTTTATTTTATAAAAGAAATCATGCAATATTCATATTATATCATTGTAAACACAATGTTTTTGCTCCCAACATATGCCAAGAGTGTGAAAGGAAAAAAATATGAGAAAAGAAAGAAATAAGCAAATCTCACTGCAAAATTTAAAAGTGGTCCTCTGAGAAATAATCAGAAGCTTTAAAGAACCTCCCATAAAATTGGTCCCTCCTCTACTATACTTGTACATCAATAATCTCATCCACCACATCATCTTTCAATGACTCATCTATACCTATTTATTCATTCATTTCTTTAATTTATTGAAGGGGATTAATCAATTATCTTGATAAGCCCTCATGATCATACACTAAAATTGATTGAACCATTCCCTAACTCTCATATACCAATAAAATACATAGCCAGCATATATATATATATATACATATATATATATATATATATATATATTATATATATATAGGGTTTTGATCTATGAAGACCAGATTTAAATACAGAAACGCAGAACACGGTCATACGTAAGGCATTTTTAGGTCATAGTTAGTTTATTTTTAAGTCATGCTAGCAAAGCATGACCTAAAATGATCTTAACATGACATAAATCCAAATATTATAATATGACCTAAAACTACTTAATTATGACCTTCCGTGTTTTGGATTAATTATTGACCATTAGATCATCTAATCCTAGGGCCAAGATTTGGGCTGCATTTCTGGATTTAAATGCATTCTTATTTTGATCATCTCCCTGTATATATATATATGCATCTCCCTCTTTCCTATTCCCCACCCAAAGATTATTAATTAGGGGGACATTTAAGTGTATATGTTTGTTAATTAAGATACCTTGTCACTTCACAGTATATCTACTTCGATTTGTCTCGATGTGATCCAAACGGGTATTTATATATAAATGTTGGTTTATCAAGAATACTCAAGAAAAAAACACTTTGAATTGTTGATTAATCACCATTCACCAATGATGATTGTTAAATCCTTGTCTTTGTTTCTATCTCATCGCACCCCTTTTTCGTTATGCGAGATTTGAAAATTATCCTCTACACCTCAGTGTAGGTCTTCGGTAATCTAAATTTCTCACTATGAAAATAGAAGGCATGTCGATTCTTCTAGAAAGGATGCGGAATATATCATCAAATATCTCCGGATTTGAAAATTGAGATATGCTAAAGCTACACTTTGATTTTTGTGATCTACAATATGATGTATAAAGAAGTCTCTCTCTCTGATTGGAATGTATAATACATTCCATTCAAGCTAAAAAATATCACAGCTGATAAAGCTAGTTGTAGTTGGCAATAAAGCAATTGGTGTTAGCTAGATTGGTCCCATTTAATTTGATGATGCAAGTTTAAAAGTCCATCAATACCAAAGAATCATTAATTATCAGCAGCATGAAAGTATAAGTCATTGAAATTATTTTTTTTCCCACATTATTATTATTTCTTACAACCTAATATCTTAGGTTATTACCAGATTTTATGTGTCGTTATGCACCCACGCCACATGGTTGCAATTGCACCATACCTTTATCTTTTCTGCAACATGGACTGGTGAAATATTCCATCACCATCGTCGTCGTCATCGTCATCTTCCCTCTCTCTGCCTAAATCCCCAACCAAAATTTTTCCTTCAAAATATAGGGTTTTTCCTCTTCAAGAATATTGAGCTGAGACAGTTTCTGCAACTCACAAAGAAAGCAAATTTTTAGTTTCTTGATCATCCACTAGATGATGAAAAAAGGTGAGTTCTTCAATTTAATTTTTAATTTTTTGAAATTCTTCTATTTCTTTCAAAATTGTGACTATATTTGTCACATAACACATAGTATATGTCCATCACTTCCAAGAATTAGCTTTTTTTTTTCTTGTTTCATTTCAAAGAAAAGAAAATGACCTAAAAAACTTTCCTCTTACAAATTTTTGAAAACCTAATTTGATGTTTCTGGCTTGCTGACACGATCTGCTGAGATTCTACCCTGCAGGGGAATGACGGACAACGCCATCGTCGTCGGCATCCAAGCATGAATTCCAACTCCGGAGAGAGAGATCCGACTCCGAGGGTGAAGCAAGAAGGGACAACGAGATCGCGGTGGTCGTCGACCCACAAAAACCCCCGAATAGTGCGCGTCTCGCGCGCCTTCGGGGGAAAAGACCGGCACAGCAAGGTGTGCACGGTCCGGGGGCTGAGAGACCGGCGCATCCGCCTCTCTGTCCCCACGGCCGTCCAGCTCTACGAACTCCAAGACAAGCTCGGCCTCAGCCAGCCGAGCAAGGTCGTCGACTGGCTCATCGACGCCACGAAATCCGACATCGAAAAACTCCCCCCTCTCCCCTCCATCCCAGGAATCTTCCCTAACCCTAATCAAGAATTCCCACCCCAAGCCTCATCCCTCTCCCAATTCCTAGCTTCGAAGCAAGGGGTGATCAAAATTGACAATGAGAGAGAGAAGGAGAAGTGGATTGAGCAAGAGAATCATACCCAAAATGAGGGTTTTGGGGGATTTGTGGCACAGAATCTTTTCCCATTAGGACAAGTGAATCAAAACCCTCAATCCCAATTTTTTCAAAACCCTTATTTCCATTGGGATCAAATCTCCCAATTTGGACCTAATTACATCAATCCTTTGCCAAATCAAGAAGATCATCAATCATCATCACATCACAACATGATCATCAATAATCCTTCAAACACTCATCTCTATTTCAACATCCCCCATTTCCCTTCCTACTTGCCTCCTTCAATGGAGCCGAATCCCGGCTTCTCGACGGCCCTCCACCTCACGAGGCCCTTCGCCTTCAAGCCGGCTACTCAGCCGCACCATGGTGAAGCCGGGAGATCGGAGACGAAAGAGGGCTGATTATATAAGCAAATACATACACACAATTGGGAAGGAAATGGGATTCTTGCAGCTATACAAATGCTACATATACAGTAAGGAATATGATTAAATTTTCTGCCTTTTTATATGTTTTTTTTGTTTTGTTTTCTGATTTTGCAAGAGATATACATTTATACTTGGAATTAATGTGTGATTAAATACTACACCTGTATGTACTTGTTAAATGTCACATTTGTCAGGGTTTAATTTTGATTGATGTAATCAATAATTGAGGTTGGATCTGTTCTCTTGAATTTACATTAGAGATATATGGAATTATTTTTGAGGTGTAATTTTCTCTTACTATTTTTTTATTTACATCCTCCTTCATAGTTCATAGTCTTAATTACCTGACATTAATCTAGACGATGATGCGCAATTTAGTTGGTAATACGCTTCCATTTCAGCCAATTTTAGGCTGGGTTCTACTCACTACGGTCACAGGGCTATAAGAAGACATTATTGATCATTTTCATTTTAAAATAAACTGAAATTAATATAGGGAATTAAAGTATGTTGTATAATGTATTATGGCTAGCTAGCTTTATATGGAGTTATTAGTTAATTTAATTTGCATGACATTTCTCCTTTTTTACTTCTCTGTACTTGCAAAGATCAGATAAGTGTTGGTAGTTTGATTCAACATATTAGTTGTTGCTTATAATTATGGTTTCACATTTTTTAATGTGAAGTGCATATATATATCAAGTTTTTTTTTGAGAGGTTGAAATTAAGTTCTTACTACATAATATGCCTTATTTTATATTAGTAATTAATTAAGATTCATTGCTTGTATATAATAAGCTGAAAGTGTCTATAGAAACAATGAGGTATATTTTTGTACATATCCTTAGATATATAATATATTGTATGCAAGATTATTATAGTAGCATTTCGTGTATTAAAACAGGGTACTGAGCTCTTTCTGCTTCTACTTTAAAGGTCAATAGTAGTTTTTCATTCAAAAAATGCAGTTGAAATTACTAAAGTATTACTATTACTAGTAATTAGGAAAATGAAATTGAGGTTGAACATTGAATGTTTGAATGATATGAATTCCACATGCATGGTGAAGATAGGGTAACATGAATTTGTTTACTGTTGCACTAGCTGTGACTGTTGTTGGCTTGTCAGAAATGCAGCTTTTAATTATCAGTTGCCAATAATATTGGGAACAAACATGAATTTCTTGTCTTCATCAATTAAATATTATGGATATCAACAAATACTGCAACAAAATGTTGATATTCAAAAAGTATTTTTTCTGTTTACTGCATGCATTCAGACTTTGGTTAATTGCATGTGATGCTGCTGCTGCAATGGCAATATGTCTTTGGTAGTAGTATTAATTGTTCAAATAATTTAACCATTTAAAATTAACTCAAAAATTATTGTTATTTATTCAAAATTAATTTGTGGGTTTTGTAACATGAAATTTGATCTTAATATCTGCAATTGAAGAAATAATATAATGACAATAATTGAATGCAATCTCCATGTCATATCAATATACAAGACAAATTGTATATATACCAATAAAAAGAGAAGTGAAGAGCAACTAACAGTGTCCCATGCAATGTATTTATGTTTGATGTCAATGATATCGACTAGAGCAAGAAAAAAGACAGAATGGAAGTTCAGAAAATCTGTTTTTCCTCACTCATTTTTAAATTATTTTTGAGATCATGTGACAGTGGCATTTCTCTTTCTTTGACAAGTGTTTTAATTTGTTCATATTTCTTTGTGCCCTTTTTATTTTTTACTTTCTTATTACTCCATATAATTAATAACATTAAAAATATAATAAAATTATGAGATCGCATTATTGCTTGCCACACAGTTATTTTACATAAAAATAAAAGTTACAAATAATTTTAATTAATGTTCAATTAGTTTTACAGATTTATCCCACTCGGGATTATGACTAATATTTTTAGCTCATTCTTTTCACTAAAATTATTTAGATAAACTATTATTGTAGTAGTTTAAAATCTAAAATTTTATATTTTACATCACAAAACTGAAATTTAGTTTTTTTTTCAAATTGTCAATTATATATATATTTTTTAAAAGTGTGTGGGCAATCATAATGTGGCTGATTAAGATAACTCCAAAAATAAGATGAAAATGGATGTTTCAAAAATAAATTAACAATGAAAAAAGAAGGGGTATTGTTTATTAGCAAAATGATATACTCCTATAATAAATGGATTACTTTTAACATGTTTTACTCAAACATGGATGTTTATGGAAAATTTTTAAGCTCAGTATTATAAGCAATATGACATTAATTATTGTTGAAGCTAATTCAAACTATGAAAACCCTATTTGGGTAAAGTTAATAAAACTTAGTAGCTACCTATATACCAATAATAGACATGCACGTACAAATTTATTTAGTAATAGCATAATTAGCCTTAATTAAGGTCGACGGTTAAAATGTACAACACCAATGTGAAACCCTAGAAAGTATGTCAAGCTAGCCAAAAAAGAAGCATATAGTCTAGAGATAGAGAGAGAATCAAATAATTTCTGTAAGAAAGTTTTTGATGAAAAGGAAATAAGATAATAAAGTGATAAGAGTGTGACTGCATTAATATTGGTATGTTATCACAAGATCCAAGAATATTTAAAGAATTGTACAGTCACAACTTGTGGCTCACCAAGCATACTTTATTAGTGGACCTATTTCATCCTAACAATATTTATTTCTATAAATGCATTACACTATGCAATATACATATGGTTAAAATAAATTTATGAAATAATTATTAGTACTTTTATTTAGATCACGAAGACAGCGTTCATTGTTCGGGTCATTTAGGTGGTAAAATTTCAATTTTGAATTTGTCATTTTTACTAGCAATTGATTACACTATTAAACTTAATTTACAACTTTCAAATTATTAAAAAAATGCTGCTATTAACATAAAAGAAACATTGTTTGTTGCGATTTTGTCTTTTAATTTGTTTATTTTGTGTTGCTCTTAATTGTGTCATTCTGTGTTTATTCTATATTGCTTAGATTGTCGCCATTTTTAGCGGACTCTGCTGGCTGATTCTCGACTTTGAGTATTTTTACACTCATAAAAAATATACTACAAAATCATTAATACTCCTACTATTTTATAAAAAATATATATATCATATTCAACCAGCTTGGTGGAAACCACTTATTTAATTATAACCAAACCCTAAACACATACTATATAAAGTATTCTTATAGTCATTGGAATATACATATGATGACTTTCATTTCGTTTTGTCATTTATGCATATGCGAACTTCCAAGATGTTGCTATCTTGATTGCTCTTGTCATCTTCGAATTGAAGTCAGCTTACTCATAGTAATAAAAATTTTAAGCTTTATGCATGTATATACTAGTCTACTACAATGTTACTGTATCATTATTTTTTGGGGGAATAATATATTTGCATATATGAGAAAGTGTTTTGGGTGGCTTGGGTTTCAAATTGTGGATTTCATAACCATTTTTGGAAGAATAATCAATACTTGGTTATTAGATAAGCTTATTATATGTGCATTGAACCTTGAAAAAAAAAAAGAATTGAAATCCTATCAATTTAAGTAGTTTATTACAACTTTGTCACAATAAGTATCAAATTTTTAACGTTTAACCATCCCAAAACTTTAATAGCTAATTATTTAACTTTGCTTTAAAAATTAGCATCTTATAAATGGTAAATTAAGCCATCTTGTAGTGTAAAGCATTTTTAAATAAACTTATTAACTAACTTAAGAGGGATTTCCTTGAGCTTATAATAGACGATATACCTAATTTAGTATTTTTCATCCTTATTATTATCATCAACTTTGGGTATTTTTTTAAAGGGAATCCATAATGATTTCTATTTACTCCATGGTGATTCGAATCCTGGTGAAGGTGAAGCTTATGACCAATTAAACTGCACTTCATCATCTTATCGGTAGTTTCTCGGTAATTAACGACGAAGTAATATCCAGTCTTCAATTTTAATTTTTTTGTTTTTTAAAGTGAAATACGTTGTAAATGTGCATAAATGATAATCACATGCGAGCTGCTACTGCATGCTTTAAAAAGTTTTATTGGGATTGATTAATCTAGCTAGGTGGGGAAAACCCTAGCTATTTCACTCTAAAAAGCTGATGTCTCTATTTATTGCTATTTTGTTATGTTTCATTGCTATCTTAATTTCTTTCATCCATTTCATAAACAAAAATCATGTCAAACTACTAAATCATATTATAACGTACTGTTTTTTGAAGACATATATAGTTAATTTAAAATCAGTCGACTAATCAAATCATCTTCTTCATTTTTACAAAGACTAAATCATCATATCTATGTTTGTGTTAAAGAGAGTCAATGAGCATGCTTAGAAGACTGTCATCATCTTTATATAACTGCCACTTGAAGTATTTTCAGTCTCATCGACTCATTCCCATCACCATATAATATCATTTATTCTTTTGTCATCTTGCTTTTATAAGTATTCAGGTTGAATTAATGCATGCGTCGATTCAGGATTTATGATTTGGGGTGTGATAAATAATTACATAATCGGTCAGCAATGACACAATGCAGCAACAACAACAACAGTGTGAGTATCAGCTTTCTTTTTCTTTTATTGAATTAATTATATTACTATTGTTCTTTGTTTCATTTCTTCTGAATAAGTTGTGGAAGTGTAAATAAATAGACTATGGATTATGGATATCGATGATAGGTTGTGAAAGTGTGAATGAATGAGGTATAAAGTATGAATACTTGATAATGAACTTTTAGATTAAAACTTAAGACACATGATTTGATTTATAATAAATAATTTGTAATATAAAACACTCAAAAAGACATCGATGTACTATACCTTTGTTCCTACGTAGATCCGCGACTGATTCCACCTCTCTAACTATATGTATTAAACCAAATTTCATACATAAACTAGTTTTCGAAATAATAACACCAATAATCTTAACATAATACACATTAATCTATATTTTTTTATTGTACATTACTTTTGAAGTTTTTGCAATTAAAATACTCACTTTCTATTTATTTTTTCAAAAAAAAACTCCAAATTAAACCCATAAAATTCTATTAGGACATCCGCAACGGGGAAAAACGAATGGATCGGGTGTACGGGATACTATATGTTGGCGTTTCGGAGGGTGTGCCGATCCGGGAGCCGTGGGATGAACCGCTGCCGCTGCGGATGGTCTTATATTTCTAAAATCCTTTAATAATGAAAATAAGGGGAAAATTCGTTGGGCCCAATTATTCAATCAAACGATCATTTTGGGCCCATTAAAAAGTGATTTTGGGCCCATTTATTCATTCAAAAAAAAGATTATTGGGCCCGAGTGAGAACATTACTATAAAAAGGAATTTTGTAAACAGAGTTTCAGACTCTTCTCCTCTCTTAATTCCAGCGAAGTCAGCCGTCCAACGCCCCCCGCCGCCGCAGCCCTCGCCGCATCTTTTCTCACTTTCGCAATACTCAGCTCGACATTCATCGGCTTAATTTAATTTCTCTTTCCCAAAAGGTGTGTGTAATTTTCACCAACACGAGCACTAGTTTTGGCTTCTCAAATTCGTTCACTTTCCCGATCGTTCTTATTGAATTGTGCAAAATGAAGCTAATTCACGAGAATATGTTTCTGATTTATGAATAAATGCAGTTGATTGTTTTAATTTGGCCTTTTTAGAGCTAGTTTTATATAATTACTAGCGTTATTTGGTATTTGTAGCAGGCATTGACTGATTAATCTGTTTTAAAATGCTTGAGAACTTTCAATCTACATTTTGAATTAGGTCGTTTATTGGCTGTGAACATTCCAGCTCTTATACTGATGTTGAGGATTAGCATCTTCTGTTGTCAAATTATGAGTTCTTATTCACAATTACTAGTTCTAGAAAACGAATTTGTTTGTATGAGATAACATCAATGGGAATATGTTACAATTAGTATCTCTAAATGTTAAGAGACTATTTTTTATGGACGTATCAAAATGTCAAAAAAAAGTAAATAGCATAATGTTTAGTATCCTCGTGTAGAGATTTATATTTGTTGCTGCTATGCTGTTTTAGCAAGTTAGTAATACTGATGTTGAGGATTAGCATCTCTGCTAGTAGGTCTTTTCTTATGTTGTCAAATTATGAGTTCTTAATATTCACAATTACTAGTTCTAGAAAACGAGTTTGCTGGTATGAGATAGCATCGATTACTCCCTCCGTCATCAAAAATTCGTATATTGAATGTACAAATTAGTATCTATAAATTGAAAGAGACTAATTTTTGTGGATAGTATCAAAATGTCAAATTCTGATCAGTATCCTCATGTAGAGATTTATTTTTGTTGATGCTATGCTGTCACATCCAACATTTGTAGATGAAGAAGGGAATTGAAATGCTGTGATCTGACTTCCCTAGTAGTAAAGCTTGGTTTACCTACATATTCCTAGCATATAATTTATAGCTTTATTTATCTGTCTTTCATGGTTCTAATTTGTTTGAGTCTTGTGCCATCCAATTTTATTGAAGGGATTCGGTTTATGTTCTAATTATTCCATAACATGCTGGAATTGGCTGACTCTTCTGATCTTAGCTTTTGTTGATTGAGCTGAACACTATTCGACGATTTATTATGTTTTCAGCTGCGTGGTGGAAATCTGTCTTGACTATTGATTTTTTTGCTGATTCTATGGTGCAACATTAGGTGCTGGGCTGTCATTTTCTTCTTGGTTGTGCATCTCAATGTTTAATCTGTGTTTCTCACTGCTATGAATTTGCTCTAAGATGAATTAGATGATTGTGGATATTTTGAATGATCCATCTGCATACAGATATTAACAAACTGAAATCTTGCGCAGCGTAGCTCAGAACATGAAAGGAGGGAGGAAGAATCTCAAGAGAGCAGTTGAGGAAGAGATGATGGCACTTCAACACGGGCAAAACATAATGCAGGTTGTCGATTTGAGGGGTTCTAATCTTATTGAGGTACAGATCTCTCTAATCCTGTCTTTATTTCTCATATTGAATGTTATTCATTATACTGATTAGCTCCATCCCCGAAGGTAATGGATGCAAAAGGGCAACATCTACTCGCAATATTCCCCGCGAAATTCCAGAAAAGCATGTGGATCAAACGAGGGAACTTTGTGGTTGTCGACGAAAGTGGGAGAGAGGAGGCCATCGAATCCGGTAGAAAGGTGGCCGGCATTCTCACTCAGGTGCTTTACCACGACCAAGTCCGCCTCCTCCAAAAAACACCCGAATGGCCTGAGATTTTCAAATCCTCGCCTCGGGAGACCTCAAAGCAGGACACCTCCAAAGAAGAAGAAGAAGAATGTTCGAGCGATGACGATGAAGGGCTTCCGCCTCTGGAAGCGAACACTAACAGAGTAAACCCTCTGCAGTTGCATTCGGATACCGAATCTACATCTCATGATTCTGATACTGAAGAATGATATTCTTGGATCATCCAAATTCTTTAATGAAACAACTTAATTATGTATGAATGTGGAATTTTTTGTCACATGAAATTGAATCTCAACTAGATTTCTCATTTCTGCAAAGTGGATACAAGATTTGATGCAGCAAAAGCAGCAGAGCCACCAACTATAGATACAAGAGCAACCGCAACCTGAAGGCCGATCTCCCACGGGTAGTCCTCCGGCACGAGGAACACGAACGCAGGTCCCGATGCCAACAACAACAGGCTCAGGTTGAGCAGTCCCGTTGCGGTCCCGGGGTCCGTGGCGGCCGAGAGCACCCCGAGCCCCTCCGCCTTCGAGAGGAGGCCGAGCCTCTCGATCGCCGACAGCGACAGCCCCGACTTCTCGGCCGCCGAGAGCAGCCCCGCCCTCTCCGCCTTGCTCAGGAGGCGCAGCTGCTCGACCCGCGTCAGCAGCTTCGGCTTCGACGCCACCGTGCCCTGCATTACTATCAAATTAGACCACACATCCAACACACATTATGTCAAACAAGAGAGAGAGAGAGACTTTTTTAGAGGTGACAGTTTTGGAAGCCATGGATTTGATGAGAAGAGGTGAATATGGTTTGGCAGAGGAAGCCATCGTCATCTTCATCATCGTCTATCTTTTTTTTTTCTCTCAACAAAATGAATCTTCACATTTATCAATTTCAGTGGTTCAAAATAATACAAATAAAATTTATTCCACGTGGCGTTATTTCATTCACTGCTTTCATATTTCTATCATCTTTGTAAAGAGTGGAAATCTGGGCTTTATTTAGTGGCGAGGTCCGATATATCCTGAAGGGCCCAGTCCGATATCATCCGATTCCATTTTATTTTTTTTAAATGCTTTTTTTTTACTATTTTATTCTTTTCTTGTACTGTCATTTTCAGCTTATAGTTTTCAACCTTTGCACCATCTATTAAAAATTGTAATATTACAATATAACGTAATTTTCGTCCATCTTTAATCAAATAATCAGGAGTTCGGTCTATGTTTTTAGGTATGGAACGTACGAAATACTCATAGAGTCCGCCAATGACTCTTGGTGTAATGAATAATTTGACAATTTAGAAGTTTTTTACAAAAATGAATATGCATAGAACAAATTATGTGTGCAAATAAGAGCATGCATTTTGGAAATGGGTCTATTTATATTCTTGTTCAAACTATGTGCTTTAATGCTAAAAGTATTTTTCTATTCTATCGTTGTTGAAGGATTGTTAAATTACTAAGTATGGAGTACATTATCCATTCATGTGTCATCCTAACAACTTATTTAAAGCAGGATGCATGATATATTGATATCTCCAAATGCAATAGAGAATATTATTTATATTTATAAAATCTAGAATATTTAATAGGAATAGTTTTGAAATATAAAAATGACATTTAATTATGTTTTCAGTTATTGAATGATTTAATATATAAAAATAGAACAGTGATGGATCTAAGCATGACCAAATACTTAATTTAAGATTCGTAAAATCTAATTGGTCGTTTAGTTATAGTATTTTCAAAACGATCATGGTATAGTTTGTGGGTCATTTTAAATTCTAAAATTTTGTGCTCACCCCACTTTTAACAAGTGAAAAATAGCTATATTTGAATTTTAAAAATATATCTAAAATTTAACTATAGCAAAAATTACTACTATGTGGGTGACACATATTTACTACGAGTAGTACAAATATAAATATATATATATCAGATACGTCAATCCTGATACGGTCAAATTGATTAAGACATTTTTATTCTTCTTTTTTATGAATATTTGTACTATTAAAACTGATAATTAGATTTCATTGAATTTATGACTCATTACTTTATCGAATTGCTACAAATCTACTTTTTTTTTTCTTTTTTTTTTCTCGTCGTCAGATGACACTATTAGCATATGTTTATATACAAATCACAATTAAATTACTACTATATTTAAGTAAATTGAGCATTGCATTATTTAGTTACTTTTATTATTTCTTGTAGCTTACTTTTAATTATTTCTTATTTATAATTTTCAATTAAATTAATTTATGTCACTTGTATGTTCTGATTGTGCAGCAAGGCTCGTGGTCAACGGCCTATAACGTCGATAGAGTGGGCCGATGCTTGATTGAGAGCATAGACTACTAACACACCGGTGCTCTAAATACCACCATTTTGGTGAGAAATACTCCTTCTGTCCCACTAGAAATGAAATGTTTTCCTTTTTGGGTTGTCCCATAAAAAATGAAATGTTTCTTAAAATAAAAATAATTTTATCTCTACTTTTCCTTCTCTCTTACTTTACTCTCTCTTCTTTAACTCACAAAACAACACTACATAAAATCTTGTGCCGAAAAGCAAACGTTTCATATTTATTGGGACGGAGGGAGTACAAATTAATCCAAATTTTAATATAGTTTTCCATTATAATTTTTAAATAATTATTTGCAAAAATTAGTATATACAGCTTGTTTGCTTTAATTGGAAAGAATGACCAACTATCTTATTGTACGTTATTACAAACCATGCAATTTAATTGTTTGTCACTTGTATATTTAGTGTGCAAACAAATGGTCAAAGCCACACACACAACACAATAATAACGACAAACAACGAAAATAGAAAGCGAAAGCTGCTTGGTTCAAACACCAAAACACGATCAAGATGTCATTCGAATTTAAGGTCATTCAAGTCGTCCGTAAGTTGTTTCCCCAAGAGGAAAATTCTAGCACTAATCTCTACGTCGAGAATGAAGACGTCAAGTTAATCGTTGCTTTATTGACCATATGGACTACGAGACGACATACAACATCGTTATCTACAACTTGTCAAACTTGCAGAATGAAAATCCCAACCAATTTGGGAAGCACGCCGTTGATTATATGGGTAAGCACGAAGAAGAGATGTTAGTATCAAAGTTGTAGCTGAAATTCATGTGTTCCATAGTCTCTCACTCTTTATTGTAAAATACACATCGATAATCTTTAATTCCAGAAATTTCAAAGCAATCTATTCTAGGTGAGTCCTCCTAGCAACACATTCTTGCCCACTGCTGAGATTTTCGTTATGGAAGTGTTAAATAACCTACAAAACAACACACTCAACTGCATTTTCCAAGTGTTTAACTCTATTTTTCTCTCTATGTGACCATACTCGACAAATTTAAAAATCACATTAACTTAGGAGGTGGGTCATCTTGAATAGTACATAGAGTATTATTTAAAATTTGATTGTTATTTTATCACAATCCTCTCTATATTCCCCAAATGAAAAAAAATTGTGACCTACATAGAAGAAATGTAAATGGTAAGTTGGTGACAGGCAAAGTGGGCCTAGAGTGCCCTCTCCAATTTGTACAAAAGCATTAAAATGCATGATTAAACCATATAAATTTTGCTACCAACATTAGCTAGGACAATAGAGATAACTGTCACATTACAATTGTGTAACGCATTAAAATAAATGTTGCAAATATTGAGCAGACAAATGATATGTCGACAACATAAAAAAAGTACACACTTTCACGTGAAATTTAGTCAATGGACCCAACACTATACGACTAAGAAAGGAAGGTGTCATCTAAATATATGATAACTAAATTGGTCACCCAATTAAATCCAAGTATCCAACCCATACTTTCTTCACTTTTCTTGTTTCAATTTTGTAATAGATTAAGTTGTTATAAAAAGTCATGAATTTTTTGCCTTGATTATCATTTTCGACATGCTGTGCAAATTATTGTGATCATTGTAACACCTTTTTGTGGAACTTTTAAGTGATATAGGCATGCTCAAATATTTTTGGTGATAAAAAATCGGATTCGGTTGGATAAATAAAGTATACTATGTCTATTTTGCAAAAAAGATAAATGTTAATTGCTAAACACATCAGACAACAACAAATACGACCAGAAAAAATGATAAGGTACAATTTAGTTGATAAGAGACTTCTCATCCACCAAATAGATCGAATTCGAGTCATCACAAAAGTAATTGTGGAATTACTATTATTAATCTTTAATGCAAACAAAGATGACCATAAAAGAAAGCACGGGAAGAAGAAGCGGAGAGGCACCCAGGATTGGACCACATTCACAGAGATCGGAAGTGGACCACATTCACAGAGAGTTGGGGTGGAGTTGGCGCAGGATGGGATCGTTCGACTCCTTCGACTCCACATGCATCAATTTATTTTCCTAACTTTCTCACCCCTTAATACTATGCTATCTTTTTGGATTTTTCTCACCAAACACATTTATGATTATAGTGACCTTTTAATTTCTATTTTTCGAATGAAATGAAAACAAATGCAATTGCAATCGACATATAAAGATCTATTTACGTGCTAGCATTTTTCGTGCCAAAATGTTGTGCCCAATATGAATATGGCAAATAGTCTATCCCAAAGTGCAACTTTGGTAGATACTACAAATAAACTACAAGCTACATAAACAGATTAATTAAAGAGATATTATGGTAATTAATCATCTCTCATTGATAGATAACCCACAAGTATCCTTTGGTTGACTTAATCTATTTACAGTTTCAAGACTAAATACTCTTATTTTATTAATTATAACAGTTTGTATTATAATGTATTGACGTATGTAAAATAAAATAGTTAGATTGTTAAGTCATCTGGATCAGCGTACTTAAAGGCCATGTTTGGTAGGGATGATAACTCATCTAGAGATAAAATTTTATGAATAAATATTTATTTTATAAAATTTCATCCCTAGATGAGTTATCACCCCTACCAAACATGCCAAAAGTTTATCCGTTCAACATGCCACAACCAATGGCTAAGTGTGCACTTCCTCTATGCCAATGCATGCTTAAGCACGCTGTGAAGGCAACCCATCGTGGCTGGCCACATTACATTTTTATTTTCCTTACTTGTTTAATTTCAAAAATCCAATTAGTTATGTTTTTTAATTCTAAAATTAAATTTCTATTTAATTTTTATTGTACTTTTCAAATATCTATTAATAATTGTGTATTTTTTTTGTTGTTTTCATTTTGTTCTTTTCAATTTTGAATTATGTAAGTTAGAGTTGTTTGAATGGAGTTATTGATTTATGTTTTATTCATCTAAGAAGATTATTTCATTTTATTGTTATTAATCGACCAAGGACAATAAATGTTAATCACCACAATGTAGGTGTTACAACTAATTACGGACTCATTATGTATAACTAAACTAGGACAGTCTATTTAACCAACTAACATTAAGGAATCATTAATATGTGATCTCACAACATAAATGAAAATTCCAAATGTATCTCATGAAGTTATAAATCTAATTTTCGTTGATTTCACATAAGCATTACAGTAGAAATCAGGATATAAAAATGCATCACGATTGTCAACTCTATTCAAGACAAAGACTCTAGTCCACGCGATCATCTCGATTTATAAACATCAAAATATCTTTAAAATATTTTTTCTAGCATCAAACCAATGTTGTTCTAATACCTAATACGTTTCATCACGATCTACAAAATAAATCAGAATATCCACATCGGTCGTATTCGGATTTTCACATTAGTGTTTGAGTACGAAGTCTGAAAGAAACTAAATTAGTCCAAGATCACAAGTCAATACGATGTATTTGTCGGTGGTACATGTATATACTTCAGCGTTCAATCCCAATAAATTATATCGAACTGCTAAACAATTATTGGATCTATTCATTTATATTCGTGATTACTTGTACAATATTTGTAACTCATGCCCAGAGATTTTTAATATTTATAATTCAACCTCAAAAATTTATTGATAATTAGTCCCTAAACCTAATGCTATAAAGCATTGCCGCAAAAGCTAATTAGTACGATCATTGAGACTTTTCGCGACTCTATTTTGAGTAGTAGTAGTATTTTTTTTCGCAATCTCTTAATTCACATTATTCTTCTCTGTCAAGTAAATTTCCCACAATCAAAATCGAAATAAATAGTCGTAATATAAAAATATATAGACAAATCAATATAGCAAAAAAATAAAGTCAGAGAAATATTTCTGCGACCGTACAGCGCTCACGTGGCCGCACCGTACGGAGACGAAGGTCGCATGAAATGGAAGTACGACACGTGGACCAAACGCACCTCCTCAGCCAATCAGAGCGAGACAGCAATTTCCTAAAACCACCTCCGGTTTTCGAAAACCGCTGTCGTCTACATCTGAGTACTGTTCTCTCATATATTCCAAAACACACCCAACACACACTAACCTATGCATATACATATACGTACAAATAAATGCTTCTCATAAAGGCACCCAGATACATACAGTAACAAGCAAGGTACATTCCCGTTAATTGAAGAGGAAAATTGCCTGAATAAATTGTGATTTTTCCTCAAATTTAATGGAAACTTCAAAAATCAGTAGGTCTAATTTGAATGGAATTGTATCTAATTTTAAATATTCAATGCAATTTTTGCTAGAGATTTTATCTTTTTTTTTCTACAAACATTGCAAGTAACTCAACAACGTTATCAATTGGAAACACGTACGACCTTAATCAACGGCATATTACAAATAGAAAACACTTCCATGGGAAAATTGAGTTAACTTAACCCTGTCTGTCCGTGAATACTTGTCCAACACTGACTAGGTTCAAATTTTAATACACATAGTGAAAAATATGATTAGAAAGTTAATGGTGTATAAATCTCGTTTTTAAATACTTATTCATGTGTAATAAAATGTGAGTGAATGAGTAATTAGGAAGGTAAGATCCACTAAACTAAATATGAGCGAATGAGTAATTAGGAAGGTAAATAAGACATTTTTTTTGAAAAATTAAATCGATCAAGCCACAAGAAGGCGAGTTGTGCATCACATAATAACACGTAAGTCACGAAAAAACAAGCAAAACAAATATGGGGAAAGACAACCATCTACGAACCTATCAAAATAAAAAATGAGACATATAATAACGGACATCTAAAAAAAAAAATACGAGACACATATTCACCGACAAAGGGAGTAAAAGTCATAGCTTACCCACTGATTATCAAAATTGCGAGACAAACCATAATTTGACCAAAATTCTTAATTTTTTTTGACAAATCTTCCTTATATAAACATACAAAAAATGTTCCTCACAAAAGGTACCGAGAGAGACACAGCAACAAACATCAAACAATTGCATCCTAATTTACACACATATATGTATATACTTCATGTAATTTTATAACTATAATATGGAGTAATTATACATGTATGTATATTAATATGTGGGCTTTTTTACTAAAATGAGTGAGGAAAAAAAATATGTGAGTGGTGGGGAGTGCGACAGAGCATGTACATGGAAACGGTAAAAACGAGAGCAACTCCTCATCATCATCATCTTCCCCATATATATACAACATCCACATACATAAACATAAGTAGGTCACGCTTTTTTCCCCTCTTTTCCTACACACACACATACACGCACTCGGGGTGAGAGAGAAAATGGGGAGAGGGAGAGTTCAGCTGAAGCGAATCGAGAACAAAATCAATCGCCAGGTCACCTTCTCCAAGCGCCGATCGGGATTGCTGAAGAAGGCGCATGAGATCTCCATCCTCTGCGACGCCGATGTCGGGTTAATCGTCTTCTCCACCAAGGGGAAGCTCTTCGAATACGCGACTGATTCGTGGTATGATTTTTTATTTTTTTTTTCCGATTTCTGCGATTTTCGATCGATTGTTTCGAGTTTTAGCTGCGTTTCTCTCTCACAAACACGTGTTTTCGATCGATTGTTTCAGTTTGTAGCTGATTTTGATTATCCTTTCTCTTTATGCAGTGTGTTTCTCTCTCACACACACATATTTTTCAAATTTTGGGGTTTTCGATCGATTGTTTGAGTTGTAGCTGATTTTGATTATCCTTTCTCTTTCTCTCTCACACACACATATTTTTGGAATTTTGGGGTTTTGGATCGATTGTTTGAGTTTTAGGTGCTTTTTTATGCTTGATTTCCTTTCTCTCTCACACACTTCTGGGGTTTTCGATCGATTGTTTAAGTTTCAGCTGTTTTTAACTGATTTTTAAATATATTTGAGTTTGTTTCCTTCCTGTTTATGAGGTTTCTCTCTCTCTCTCTCTCACACACACACACACATATATATTCTGTGGTTTTGGATTGATTGTTTGAGTTTCTTATGCAGTTTGTTTCTCACACAAATTTATATATATGTATGCAAATTTTATGTATCTAAAGGGAAAAAAATGCTGTGAATCATTATTCTGGCTACCTTCTTTTGCTGTTCTCTGTGTTTTGTTTGGTTTTGGAAGTTGATTTAGGATATAGATATATAATTGAAGGTTTTTTTGGAAGGTATCCAGAATAAAGTTTGTGTGTGTGTGTGTGTGTGTGTTTTTATGTAAGTACATATAATCAAATACTACTACTGAGTTTCTGATTGATACAAAGCAGACTGTATTTTCATGCAAAACTTTCATTTCATTTCATTTTTATTGTTTTTTGTGTCCTTTTTCTTTTACTCCTATATATTCATTTTTTTATATAACACACATTATTCCATCATAAAATTCAAGCTTTCTTTGGTTTATTGGTGTATATATTAGTAAAAATATTTGAAGGAATTTATGCCAAGCAAAACAAGTATAGATATTTATTTATCTTGGATTTGAGAAATTCAAAACAACAAATTTAACCATGTTTATTTTGCTTAATACATGGTTTTTTAAGAAAATGCACTTGAAGTTTACTACTAGCACTTGACTTCACTTAAGCTTTAAGAATGAATTTAATTATTTCTAAAATACTAAATTTATATGAATATTTGAGAAGGCATGTATACTAAATTATTTCTTTAATATAGAAATGTTTTAGGGCACTGTCCCCGATTGGAATTTTTATAATAATTAGCATGATATAATATTTTATATTTTTAAATTAAAAATTAGTTTATTGACTTTGTTTATTCCGGCAACAATCAAATATCCATATTTTTTTAGTTTAACTTGACTGTTTTTTTTGTTGCTCTTTTATACTCTTTCTTTGCCAAATTAGGTGAATTTGAATTTAGAATTACTTTCTGTAATGAACTAAAAACAAGTACAATATGAGTTTGAAATGTACATTTTTTACACTCAATACTTGCAATTTACTTTTTATGTTGGATTTTTTAAATATATTACTACTATTGTATAATGAATTGTTTATTGCTCGATAATAATTTGAAATTATAACGTGATTGTAATTACGTGGAATTACTACTAAGATATTATTATTAATATACTTTGAGTGAATATTTTAGTTTTAATTAGTTGTTATATACTACTCCTCTTGGTAGTAGTAAAATGGAAATCTTCTTTGTTGGATATATATTTGTCTGTATGAAATTGTTAATGAGTATTTATTTTATTACCTCACATTGAAAGAGATCTACTTGTAACTGCTATGTGTAAAGCTTTTATGATAATTATATAAATGCAATAAATATACATGAATGTGAAAGATGCTACTAGCTGTTAGTATTTTTTTTTTGTGGTGCACTATACTTAATAAAGTTGTGATTTAATTGCAAAAATTAATTTCATTTGCAAACAACTTATGTACTCCTATATTATTATTTAAAATAATTAAAATTTTGTCTCTAAATCCTAACTCTTGTTTTAATTGGCTGCAGCATGGAAAGGATCCTTGAAAGATATGAAAGATGTTCATATGCTGAAAGGCAGCTAAAAGAGCCCGACCTTGAATCACCGGTATGGATAAACCTAAATTATCATTTCATTATTGAGAAACAAAGTGTTACATTCTTAAAAATAGCATTATGTTTATGCATATATACTAGAATCACTTTCCTACAATCTATAAATTAAATTTAGTTTTTCATATTAATATTGTTATGATAAATATCTCATTTGTGCATCATTCATGAGCATTACTCTCGTTTAGTCCAAATTAAGTAACAACCATAAATCGATTCGTTCATTATACATATCTTTGTTGCATATTTTACATGAGTAGCATCCGTAAGCACCATTCTCAGTTTTACATTGGCACTGCTTGTTTTGTTTTATACATTTAGTTTAACTCAAATACCTTATAAATTGAAATTGCCGTTTTCAATTTTATTAATAACATAAAATTCCAGATTTATTTATTCACTTATTGGCAGTTATAGGTAAAATGAACATATTAATCTTTAAGTAATTTGTAAATAAAAAAATACATCTGTAAATAAAATAAATAATGCTAAAACATGAATTAAAATGGTCAAATAATGTGTGGATTATAACATTTCTTTATTTATAGTGTGACATATGGTATATAAATAAACTTTGATTTTGATAGGTAAGCTGGACTTTGGAGCATGCTAAGCTTAAGGGTAGGGTGGAGGTTCTGCAGAGAAACCAGAGGTGGGTCATAATATTAATACATATATATTGGTTAATTAATTTATAATGTTTAGTATTAATTTTACTATATAAACACAATCAATTTTATTGTATTTATTTAATTATTTGAAGGCATTATATGGGAGAAGATCTGGACTCTCTAAGCATGAAAGAGCTGCAAAACTTGGAACATCAACTTGATGTTTCTCTTAAACACATCCGTACTCGAAAGGTAAATTTTCAGCCTTTTTTGTTTCTAAAATTGAAAATTAAATTCATATCATATGATGAAAAATAAATATGATATTTCCAAGAAGGTAATAAAATTATGAAAGATAAATTGATGCTATATATTCCATATGTGTTTCTTGTTTGTAAATTGTAACCAAAACATTGAAATTTGCAAGTGATATTTGAGTACAAGGATACTTATTTATTTTCTAATATAATATATTAATATTTTATCAGATATATTGGAATATTGGCAATATTAGTCCATCATATGATAAAGATTATTAAATTATATACTGTATAATGTAAATTCTTAAACTTTCATTATAATATAGTGTTTAAGTTTATTTGATGGGATTGCGATGTTAATCACATATACCACTTACAAGCGTGTTGTGCAAATCTTATATAGATTAGAAAGAATAGTAAATAATGGGTATCTCTCTCAATTACAAGGATTATTTGTTTACTTTTATGATTAGTTTTAATAAATAAAATAGTATGGTAATTTTGGAATATCTCAAGGTATTTAATTGTAATTTTATTATTTGCATTAATTTTACTTAATTTATAGTATTTCATTAAGAATACATAAGTGAAAACTCTAATGAAGAAAATAAAATTATTCAATTATTTATTTGATTAAATGTGAAAAGTAGCTTCCCCTAGTAGCTAAATCATCAGCATGAAAATAAGTTATGTGAGAAATGAAAGAGGACATAAATAGTTCCCTTGGAAATTGGAAAAAGAACTATTAATACTGTATTTAAGACTTATAATATGGATTAAAATTAAATACTCCCTCCGTCCTAATAAATATGAAACATTTGGTTTTCGGCACAAGATTTTATGCGAGTGTTGTTTTGTGAGTTAATGAACAGAGAATAAAGTAAGAGAGGGAAAAGTAGAGAGAGTGATGTTTCCATTTTAGAAAACGTTTCATTTTTAGTGGGACAACCCAAAAAAGAAAACTTTGCATTTCTAATCGGACAGAGGGAGTATTTGACAGCAAAATTAGTCATATCAAATATGTCAAGAATGTATTTATGAGGTCAGGGTTATATGTCTAATCAAAGGTGTCAAGAATGGTTCTAAAAGTAAATGAAAAATCGAAAATAGGTTGCCACTTGTCAAAAATTCATTTTGCGTGCTCAAACACAAAGTCGGATCAGCCGCGTGCTTAGCGCGTAAGCACGCGAATGTATGCTTACTTATCACAAGCTCACAACCACTAAGCACACGACTATAGATATTTTTACTTTCACTTTAATTATTTATTTGATTTTCTCATGTTTTATTTGTTCCTCGTTTATTTATTTATAATTTTTACTTTTACTTTTTTTCATTTTAACTCACTAAATATCGACTTCTTTCATCTGCATTCATAGGAAGCGCCTTAAATAAGACAGGTCGGAGTATAATTTATTTATTATTATATGTTCTAAATTCTTACCTGCAGAACCAACTCATGAATGAGTCCATTTCAGAGCTCCAGAAAAAGGTAACAAACGAATCCCTCTTTATTAGTTAGAGATAAAAATCCATGCATGCTTTAATATTAAATGTTTCGATTTACATAATATAAGTACACAAAATTAATTCCTCAAGAAGGAATCTATTGAAATTTAAGAAAAAAATGCTGGTGTTAATTAATATTCCAAAGAAACTTATTCCACAAACTTTGAAAATGGTCTTAAAGTTCATAAATTTTAAGATTAGTGTCAATTTTCTATGGTAGGATGTCATTCTTTGGCAGCTCTACGCGCCTATTTTATACTGTTAGACACATATTATTCGATGTCGAATTCAAGAACTAGGGTGTCAATATAATGTCATTTCATGTATTTTCAAACTAAATCACATGTAGATTTCACGGCTGGCTAGTCATGTAAGTTCAAAATTTGCTGAAATTAATTGTAGCTCAAATTACTTTAGTTTTCATATCAAGTTACTTTAATTTTTCTAGATATATTTAGTAATGAAAATTGTCTCTAGCATTCATGTAGTACAATAAATGTTTCTTGCCAACCAACCCAGCTGCACTCATGTACATAAGAAAGTAAAACCACTCTTGACCAAAGAAATAGATTCAAATGTAGAAGTTTTGAGGTAAAAAGTTTAATTCAAGTTTCATTCTACAATACAAGAGTTTAATTAGTTTAAATGTCACATTCAATTTGACCAAAAGCTTGTACTATTATTTCTTCACATACAATCACATGATTCTCTGATGCAAACCTGCATTGTTTCAGGACAAGGCATTGCAGGAGCAAAACAACATCCTAGCCAAGAAGGTAATATTAGAACATACTATGGTTTAAGAATGTTGTGTTTCATGATTAAATAGTATAGTAATAGAATAAATTAGGAGATATAATAAATTATTCATGATTAAATAGTATAGTAATAGAATAAATTAGGAGATATAATAAATTAAAAGAGATTTAATATATTATTTGTTGTCATAATAAATGGAAATGACTCAAGTAATATAAGACAACCTAAAATGCAATACGACTCAAGTAACATGGCACGACGAGAGTAAGTTTTCGATATTTATTTGAAAAGAACACAAATTATGAAAAGAGCAAAATCCAGCTTATAAACCTAATGTATTGTATAGCTAGTCATTGTTTGTAGTGAAATTTAGCATTTTAGTTATTATGTATATACAGATAAAGGAGAGAGAAAAAGAGATGGCGGCGTCGGCAGCGGCCGCAACGACTGCGGCGATGGAGCAACAGCAAAACCATGACTTGAACGCTTCTGGTTTTGGTCAGTCACAGCATATGGGAACCTTGAACATCAGGTAAATTCAATAAATGTTGTATACTATAAAGTCTATAACTTTATTATTAAAAAAAATAAAATAAATAGGGTTGGTCTAAAATATGGTTGTCACATTGATGAGCAGTCTAGGGTTCGTACTATATTACACTAGATTTTGTTGGAACTTAGAGCTATACCTGGAAACGTACGGTCAGGTACTTTTTTGTTATATAAATTGGGAAAGGGAATCAAATGCAATAAAACATGATAAAAAGTTATAACTAAAAAATACTATTCGAAATTTATTCACAGAAGAGTGTAGATTATTTGGTTCTAAATATAGTTCCAAATTTTTTGATGAGTACAATAAACCTAGTTTTGAAATGGGCAAAATTTATACTCCCTCTGTTATTGAAATTTCACTTTATTTCCTTTTTGGTTTGTCCCTAAAAATTTGTTATCTTTCATTTTTATCATTTTTTTAGTAAAACTTATACTTCCTCCGTCTCTGAAAATTTGTCACCTATTTCCTTTTCCGCCCGTCCCTAAAAATTTGTTACCTTTCACTTTTACCATTTTTTGTAATGGACCTCATATTCTACTAACCCATTTCCATTCACATTTTATTATAAAACTAATATATAAAAGTAGGACCCACATGCCACTAACTTTTTCATCTCACTTTCTATTAAATTTCTTAAAACTCGTGTCGGGTCAAATGGTGACAAATTATGGGGGACGGAGGGAGTACTTCACTAACTCATTCACTCACAAACTAATACTTCCCCCCGTTCAATGGAAATATGTCATATTTTCTTTTTCGTCTATCCCATAGAAATAAGTCTATATCCAATTATGTCAACTTTTTTCTCTTTCTCTTTTACTTTATCATTTATGGGCTCCATCATTCATTACATAATTTCAACTAATTTTTCTCCTTTTCTATTACTTTATCAATTATACGTTAATACTCGTCTCGGTCTTGAATGGCCTATGACTCCCATGTCACTAACTTTTTTAACTCACTTTTTATTACATTTTTTAAAACTGGTGTCAGATTAATAGTAGTACCAAATTATTAAGAACGGATGATGTACTATTAAGTTTCACAAATATTAGGAGTGATCAGAATATCTGAAATGTGATCCGAACTAAACCGGATCGGATTTCAATTATGTACCCCCAACAAGAATGGTGATTAATAGAAGTAAAATTTCATCACTTGTGAATTTAAGAATGACCTTATATAAGTCAGTCAATATCGTAGGCTCCTAATTGTTACTATATGCTATTCTACTCATAGGCGGAGATAAGCAAAATCGGCCCGTTTTTTAAGAATCTTTTGATGCATTCAATTTTTGTCTAATACTCCATATTACTCAAATGATCCTATCAATTAACCAATCAATTAAAACAATTTTTTGAATAAATTTTAGAATATATAGCTCCTATCAATCTTTTTTCTCCGTCTGTTGTATGCACAGGAACGAGATTTACCCTATCGAAGGAGAAGACGGTGAAGCTAACGCAGGCACGACGTTACACCAAAATCAATTTTCGAATCCAATAATACCCTCGTGGATGCTACACCACATAGATGGATAAAATAAATATAGGTGATAAAATTACTTGCATCGATCCATCTTATTTATGTACTTTATAGTTTGGGTTAATTATAATCCTAGGCTAAACTAGGAAAACAAATGAGAGTGTTATTAATTAAATTACATGTATTTATTAAGGTCGATACCTTATTATATGTGTGGTATAATATGTGTATAGAATTGAATGGTTGAGAACTTAAGACGTGTGTGTAGAAATGTTTTTGATAAACTATTTGTTTCCTGTGGGCCCACTTAGTTAGTTTAATTTTGGAATATGTAAAATATCTTTGTACATTTGCAGCCTTATCCCAAAAAGGGTAAGAATTTAGAATAAAGCTTTGAAAAATTATCAATCATATAATTTGATACTACCTCTATCCCTGAAAATTTGATACATATTACCACTTCGGTTCGTTTCTGAAAATTTAATACACTTCACTTTTACCATTTTTGGTAGTGGACCTCATATTCCACTAACTCATTCCTACTCACATTTAATTATAAAACTAATACTTTGAAAGTAGGACCCATATCCCACCAACTTTTTCAACTCACTTTCCATTATATTTCTTAAAACCCGTGTCGGATCAAAGTGTAGCAAATTTTGGGGGATGGAGTAGTATAATTTAATAGTGGTATGATTTTTTCAATTCTCTTTGCTATGTCTGGCTAGAATTTTGAACATAACTTGGTGAAATTGATTTCTTGGTTGGAAATTTAGGGTTTAATTTGGTCTAGCCCGATGGGTTACACATTTTAATTATAACTGTTCCAGACTAAAAAGGAAAACGATAATTAAAATTTTCTATATATATATATATAGGTGCTTAAGAATTAATTATATTTCCTTTTTTTTAATTTGACACATTTTCTTATTCAACCTTATATTTTCATTTTCTATTTATAATTTGTGCTAGATTTATTTTTATTGTTTATTTTGTAAAGGATGTAAATGAGTATATATTATTTTTAAGAAATTAATCTTTACAATTAATAAATAAATATGATAATTTTAACTAACAGATTGTAGCCCGATTAGTCCACTGGGTTAACCCGAATGTTCGGATTGTAAAATTTTAACTTGATAAAATTTCAGCTCGATTAGCTCGTATTCCGCCAACATTCTAGACTTCATTTACATTACACACATGCAGAATTTGACAGTAAGTAAATATTAAATTTATGAAATTTATCACATGCACCATTACTAAATTACTCCATCCGTCCCACATTTGGAGTCACTTATTGTTATGGCTCGGATTTTAAGAAAGAGTTGAAGTGTGTAATAAATGAAGTGAGATGGTGGAGTTGGTTGAAGGTGCCCTTTTGACTTTTTATTTTTGTTTTGATTTATTTTAATATAGATAATGACATTTTTATGTAATTTTGATAAAGAATGGGATAAAATTGTATGACCAAATATGAAAAATTCTAAAAGTGATTCTTAAACTGAGATGGACTTTTAATGTAAAAAGTGACTCTTAATCTGGGACGGAGGGAGTATTCAATAATTTAGTTTAGAAATAGCTGTAAGATTTGAATATAGACAAGATCATCTTTTCTAGAGAGGAAAAGTTGGGTCCCAAAAGACTATAATACAATCATTTTTCCATCAATAGACTTAATAAATTTCCATACATTTCGGGTAAAATGAGGAGAAAGTGAATTCCAACACTAGAAAATAATTGGAAATGTTATTTTTTTTGTAAGTCACTGATTTCCAAAAGAGAAAAAGTGTGATGTCATTTGTTCTGTCTTTGCTTTCCTTTTTTTTTAGATTAATTTGTTCTATATTTAGTTAGGCAATAGCAAATTAGCAATATTAAAAGTGTTGCACTTAGAGAGCTCTGTTGTACATCAAGAGATTTTTCTATCGATATACTTTTTGAATATTTTGAAATCTCAATTAAGTTCCATAAATGACCATGCAAAAATGAGTTTGGACCACCATTGAATAATAAAAATTATCATTATATTAAGCATCGATTATATGTCATTGATTTGTCTTATTAAGAAGCAAATCAGTTGATTAAAAAGTGGTGGTTCATCTTGAAACGAAAGATTAATCAAGGGGTAATAAAAGTGGCATAGGGTACATCAATAGTCATTATCATCATTTTATATGATAAGACTAATTTCATGCATCGGTTATATAGTGAAAAACACTACGTTTTGCTGGGTCTAACACAGTTTCTAAGCAAGGTGTGTGACAAAATCGCTAGATCCAGGAGATGCTGGAGGAAACGGTCTAGCGAAGGAATGAAGGAGAAGTGAGCAGAACTTAAGGAAAAGAAGGCTAGAAGAAGGGAGTCAATAGCTGAGGGCAACAAAGTCGATCTATACCTCGCTGGACCCCACTTCAACGCCTATAAATCGAGGAGCATGCAACACACAAGAGATACCACTTTCTTCACTCTTAGCTCACACACAACACACACACTTGGGAAATGGGAGTTCTAGGATAGTTTAGGTTTTAAGGGTTCCAATCTTTAGAGAAATTCCGTCGTAACACCATCCGCGTGAGGGCGAAGATACAATCTATTTACTTTCGGTTCTTTTGCACTCTATTTCGTTCGAACTTCACTTTTGGAAGTCGATTTGGTTGTTGATGTTACTGATTATCTATGCATTTCTTAGTTTTCGTTATATTTGTGTTATTTCGAGTTGATCTACGTTGATCCTGCTGTTAAGAGTTTTTATTTCGGCAAGTTGCATGTTGATCTCTGTTTTTGTTACTTTGGTGCTCGATCTGGGAATTTGGCTGTAGATCTGCGGTGTTGTTGTTGATCGGAGGTTGTTGGTTGAATCTGAAGTTATGAAATGTTTTTTTTTTTTGCTGGAGTTTGTGTCGGATGCTTGGATCCGGAGTGGATTTAGCGTCCGAGGTTGGATTTGAACAGGGGAAGTCGAGTTATGCATGGATTTTGAGTTTTCTGTTTACTTTCTGTTTTGCTTCGTCTAGTATCCGTAGATCTGTTTAGTTCTTAATTGTTCTTCATTAAATCGTTAAAATCCAGTCTGCTCTGTTCCGATTTCGCTCATACCTGTTTCTTCTGAGTTTTTATGCAAATTGGTTGGAGAAGATGATGTCGTTGTTAGTTAGTACCTTAGTTAGTTGTTTTTCCAACTTTTCGTCCGTACTCTGCTTTTTTCAGTTTTGGTCGCCACCGTCAGTTTATTTCCCAGATCTAGGTAATTAGAATAGTTTCTCAGATCTAGTATTTCTTTCGGTTCTAATTTACATGCATGCTTTTGTTGTTTCGCCTAGATCTAGCTGTTAGCGTAGCAGTTTAAAATCCCAAGTTTAAGTTTAATTTCCTCAACTCCAAAAAAAATGCGTGGCAGCAGCCAACCCAAAAACAATTTTCAAATCCTTGAGCATGATTATTACGTATCCATCTCTGTGGGATCGATCCCTACTTCCTTGTGCTAGGTTTTAGTAAAGTGGTTGAGGGTTTTTGAAGAAGTGCTCTGTGTGTCCGACGACCAGTGAGTTCCTAGACCGTGTGATCTAGCGGATTTGCTGGACCTAGGAAACCTGTTATTTCTTTCTATGCCCACAGTGACTACCCACACACCAATTGTGTCTCATCACTATACTCTCTCCATCCATAAAAAACAGACTTGTATGTGAACGACACATGTTTTTATGAGAAATTGATAAGTAAAAGAGAATGAGTAAAGTATGTAAATTTTAGAAATCAGACTATGTTTTATGGACATCTAGAAATAGAAAAATGATCCAAGAGGTTATATTTGTCTATAGATATGCAATAGAGTATCAATTTGAAACATTTTGTTAGAGTAGTTGGAGTCTGATACGTGTTTTTCTGTGTAAAGCTATCGATTTTTATTTTTTATTTTACTTTCTTTTGTAATGATATAAATGTCGATCTTTTATTTGTTGTTGGTTTTAATTGTATCTGTTTCTTATTTTTCTATCTCGTGAACAAGCATTTTTAGCTCTCTTAATTTAAGCATTTTGTTTTTCATATATTAAAATATGCTACTCCCTCCGTCCCACAAATATTATTTCACTGTGACCGGGCACAGGTAATGAAAAGTGAGTTAAAAAAGTTAGTGGAATGTGAGTCCTGATTTTGTATATTAGTTTTATAATAAAATGTGAGTAGAAATGAGTTAATGGAATATGAGGTCCACTACCAAAAATAGTAAAAAGTAAAATGAGATAAATTTTATGGACAGACGAAAATGAAAAAAATGGTGAAATCTTTGTGGGATGGAGGGAGTATCAATTACTATATGCATTATTGATTTTGATGCAGTAACCTGAACCTGAGAGAAAAACGAAAGAGAGAAGAAATCCTAATTTCTACAATTCTAGTTTATTCTCATAATTAAAGTCATCTCTAAAAAACATTTTATTGGATACTCCATGTCGAAAAGAATTTCTCTTTTGCCTATTTACAATAAAAATAGTAAATCACATAAATTATCTATAATTAAAACCTTGAACACGTGAAATTATATTTCATATTTTGAATAGTTGTCATCTTTGCTTTTCGAAGTGATTTATGTCCACAACGAAATTTTCAAACACCACTTGCATAATCTAGAGAACTAAATCACACTCACAATTCACAAATAAAGTTACTACATGATTTAAATAAATAATCACTTTAATATCTCTGAAATCCTACTAAACAACTCAAATTTATTTCATCAAATTTGCAATAAAAAAATAGGATTCAAGAAACAATAGTAGCAATCAGTACATACATCAAAATTTCAAGCAAAAGATACCTTAATATCTTATTTTGGCACCAAGCTAGATTGGGGCAAATGAAATATTAAATGAGTGATGACTATGTGTACGTCTACCCAACAATTAATTAGGTAACTCAACTTTGCTACAAAATTAAATTCATTCTACATTATGTATGCAATTTCACACATCATCGCACACGCACAAAGATTTTGTGTTATACTACCTCCGTCCACGAAATATAGTTCTAATAATTGATATTGAATATGACGTAATTTAAAGCCAAATTGATAAAATAAGAGAGGGATGAAGAGAAAAACATAACTATTTTTCGTGAATGGAAGTGGTTTTTAACATAATAGAGAAATTAGTATGTGAAAACATAGTTACCAACATAATTAATTATGTATATAAGACTAAAGGAGACTCTCCACACACAAGTTTGAGCAGAACAGAAACAGAAAGAGAGAGAAAGAGAGAGAGGTGCTTCTTACATGAGATGAACTAAACTGAGAGAGGAGAGATACCTGGCTTCAACATGGACCCTGCCGTGACGTGTACCCCTGCCCGTTCGCCATCTCAGCCGGACCAGATAACCACCGCAAGCTTCATTGAAGCACAAGGTGAGACAGATTGGTTCAGTGAGTTCAGCTTCAACCCCGAACCAGAGTCTGGGAACAAGGTGATGGTCGTTGTCGATAACAGCCGTGAAGCTAGAGTGGCGCTCGAGTATGCACTGTCCCAGGATCTCCAGAGCAACGACACGATTGTCCTGTTACATGTTGCCAGAATAAGTGCGACACCGGGTATTTTTTTCCTTCCAAATTGAATCTTAGATGGTGTTTAACTGAGCGATGAATATTACCGTGTGCAGATGAGAATACGAACAGGGAGATTGATCCAAAGGCGTACGATCTTCTGAACACTAGCAAAAATATATGTCAACAAAAAAAACCTGAGGTAAGTGTAGAAAGTAAACCAAATGATGAAATCTGCATTCGATTCATAACACAAAAATGTATCTGACGCTGAGGCATTTACTAATAACTATAAGCTTCTTTCGTTCACAATGAAACAGGTGCGTGTGGTGATGACAGTCAGGGAAGGGGAGGACAAGGGGGCGACCATTGTTGAAGAAGCAAAACGGGAAAGGGTCTCGTATTTGGTTCTTGGACAAAGAAAGAAATCATTTCTAGGGCGACTATGGATGTTTTGGGCATACAAGAGAAACGAGAGTGGGTTCGTGGATTACTGCATCCAGAATGCTGAATGCAAGACATTCTCAGTAAGAAGGAGAAACAGAAAAATTGGAGGATTTATTATTAATACCAAACATCTCAAGAACTTTTGGCTTCTGGCCTAGGATATCAGTACATTCATATTTGGAGCTTCAACAAAATACAGTGATATCAATCACCATGCTTGGAAAGAAGAATATTTGAAATGAAATGATTTAATTATATGAGGAATAAATTCAGTAGCAAATTATTGTTATGAAATATTAGGAACAAAATCAAGCACAACTGTTGACTATGAAATATTGTTATGAACTACTTTTTCCTAGTTTAAGTAGGATTTCATGGGATTGGAACTAATAATTAGGAATAAATTAGAATCAATAAATGATATGTAAACTCCTATATATATTCTGTGGAGGATTGGAAGAAAGCATCAAAGAGGGATCAAATTGTTGGCGGTGTAGAATCGAGGCCTTGGTGAGAGGATCATTTGGCTTCTCTGGAGAACTGGTTTCATTCATTTGTTTCAGTCTTTCAAGTTATTTTGTCGAATACTTAGAGTGAAATACTCTGTATTCAGCTTCTGTTTATATCAAGTCCAATTCTTATTTGAAGCTTCAACGAATTACGTGTGTACCATAGAAGGAAAGAGCTTTTAATGCCAAATGCAACCAACTGTATAAAACAGAATGACAACTTATTTAATTTCATAGTGTACAATATTTTTGTCATAAAATTTCCAAGGATGCAATGCAATGTTTAATTAAATCGGATTACATTATCGTACTCATGCCTCATATCAAGGTCGAAGTCCACATTGGAAGTCTACGAAGTCCTGCAAAAAGAGAGATATTTAAGTAAACTGAAAAGCAGGAGAGGAATTGAAACTACACCTAATCTGAGCATGTTTAGTGATAGCACAAGTATTGCGAGGAATACAGGCGGGTGAAACAAACTATCGATACTTGCAAGACATAAACGGAAGTAACCAGAATTGAACACAAATTGAAAGTAACAATAATCCTCACGTTAGGCCACAGACTAGCCGCTTACAACTACTAGCACAAGAAAGACTCCTAAACATATCCTAATCGAAAGAAAAAAGATAAACTAGAAGACTATGAAACGAGGGACTTTTCAAAAGATAACTAACAAATTAAGCGCATGGTAGAGTAGATAACTCATCTAGGGATGGAATTCTATGAACAAAAATGTCAATGGAACTCTATGATCAAAAATGACATTTTTGTTCATAGAATTCCATCCCTAGATGAGTTATCTAATCTACCAAATATGCTTTAAGGATAGAGATAAACAACTTGAAGTTATCTCCAAGCTGTTGAGCTATTCATAAGCTGTGAACCCTCTAGGTCCACGCCTGTAAACACACCATGCCATCGGTATCAGTCAATAATTAAGAGTGTGTAACAATAGAAAGATAAATAGCAGTGCCATTTTCATATTGTGAAAGTGTCTGCACCATGCATGCTGTAGTATGGAAATTCAAACTGCAAACATGCAAAATTGCAAAAGAAAAAGGGAGGAATGGTTTTGCAATTTAAATATCGTATGCCACAGTTAAAAGAGCATCCTACAGTATAACGTCCACACAATGGAATAAGAGAATTAGAGAACTGAAGATAAACAAATAATGGCTGGACAAATCAATTTTCTTTTGCATCATAAGACTATACATAGAAAACAAAGATTTCCCAGGGAATCGCTACATGCTATATTCATCTATGCTTCAGCAATAATGAACCAAGTTATCGTAATAGGGAGCAGTCAAGGAGATAAATCCTGCTTCCAATCAAAAATCCAATGGCGAGAGCTGCATCCAACGTATTGTGCTCAACTTTTGTAACTACCAACATATTTTCAACAACGGCCTCCAAGTTGAGTAACACTGGTGAGAATTAATTACTATAAGAGATATGGGGTTCATTTGAAGGCTTTCTGAGAGCTGAGGCTATACTTAGGTCTATTTACAATTCTGTACAGCTTATCATATCCAGCAAGTACTCCAGCCCCAGCAACACCTAGTAGCATGTTCGCTGTGACTCCTCTATACAGTGCTGAAAAACCTTCAACCCGAACAATTTCAACAAACGCTTGCCTGGCGCTATGGTACTTGGCTGATTGTCCAGACGTGAGCATCATTCTCCGCCGTAGAGTGTCAAATGGGTATGCACATACCCCAGAAACAGTGGTGATACTCCAACCCAAGAAGAAGCTAGCAACAAAATTGTCCTGCAATGTTCGGATTATGTTCAGTTCTTAGTTGAACCAGTTTATAAGAACCAAAGTAAAGCAAGGAATTTATAAATACATATTACAGCTCAAAATATATTGTTCAGACAAGTTAATGCTTTTAGCACATAACTCACTGAAATTAAGTGGAGTGACCTTCTCCAATTCCAGCAACGGTTTTGGGTCATTTGATTATTTATTCAAATTAAAAATGTTCGGCAAAAAGAGAAAGTTTCACTAACATAAAAACAGAATCATGTATACAGAAAACTTCGGAGATTTTTATCTCAAACTCCATAGATGACAGAAGAAACAAGTATCTTCATATTAATCATTCTTAATATAAAGCAATCAAATGCCACCAAGAAGAAATTCAAGTACACGTAAGCTTCACTGACCTGAAAAGGTCCAACCAAAACTATAGGTTTCATGGTGTCATAGATCCCAAAATACATTCCACGATAAAGAGTAATTCCCAATATCGAAACCCCAAATCCTCGATAGAGACCTGGCATTCCATCACTTGACAAGGTTTTACGATAAACATCCAATAGCCCATTAAATTGGTGTTTCCCATTGATACGGCACTCCCTAGCATCTGTGGCCAATCTAGTCCTTGCATAATCTAGGTGATAAAGAAACAAAGAAGTGGTAGCTCCTGCAGCACTCCCCGAAGCAACATTTCCAGCAAACCACTTTAAGTAACCATCTTTCTCTTTTGAGCATCCAAACAGGCCTTTGAAGTAGCCTTTAAATGCAAAGTTGAAGGCCTGCATAAATTTAGGATAAAGACATTAATTTTTCTTACGAATTTTTAACACACAAGTTTTCTTAACCTAAAAAACAGGCAAGGCTGAAACCAAACAGTTTGCATATACGCAAATGATTAATGCAAAACGGGTAGAGAGGGATGATTACATAAAAATCTGAATGCACTTTTAAACAAAGGATATTAACTGGGAGTTATTCAAGAATAGAACAATCCAGTGGAAGAAATTGTCCCCAAGGAATCCAAAAAACACTTAATGATTCATTCACTGCAAAATTTAGAACACCTAACTGGAGGCCAATTAAAGAAAATTCCAGATTCTTTAATAATATACTACATGTTTTACCAACATGAAACAATTAGCAGTGTTATAATTTCATTCATTAAAGAAAAGTGTACCAGAGCTTTCCAAATACTACAAAAACAGAAACAACACCATAAACTAATATTATAGTACCTTTCTATTGAAAAAAGGAAGTAAAAGCATACCTGTGTGGGGAAATATCTTATAACGTTGGCCTGATTACCCCTCCAGAAGGACAAGACACCTTCCTCCCTGTAGACCCTCTTGAAGCAATTACCAACACCCCCATAAGGTCTTTGAAGCTGTCCTCTCTTCACTAACTCTCCTTGGTTCTGCAGCAAAAGCTTCACTCTCTCAATCGGTGCAGCAGCAGATTTTGCTGTTATAGCTGCAGTCCCTCCTAGGACGAAATCTACTGAGAACTTCTCTGACTTTTTCGCCATAGCAGACCCTTCCCCCCTTTGTGGTTTCAGCCCTGAGAAAACACAAGCACACATCATAACTACACATGTATAGCTTTCTACTTTCTCGGTCAATTCTACGTAAATGTAGAATTGAAGAAAAGGAATAAGAAATTCCTTAAACTGTGGTGGCATAGTGACTTGATACTCCAAAACTGAAAGGTGGCAAATATCTCAAGCAGAAGAAACAAGTGAATTGTCTGCTTTGAAGTGTAATCAACATCCAATACAAAGAAAATGGATCTCTTCACTGCACCAAGAAACTAAGACAAGGTAACACAAAGGAGGGTCGTAATACGATTGGAGAGCATATAGGATATTAGATCTCCTGAGGACAGCGTTCAAACACTAGTACGGCCAATTCTACGTAAATGCTTTTTCATCTCATAACATGGTGGAATCAATAGTGTATGTACACTTAGAAATTTGAGGGGTTGCTAATTGAATCTAAAATCTTTAAAAAATAATAGGAACACGTGTAAATCAACAAAAGTGCAATCAACGATTATATTTGTAAAAGTCGACAGAATCGAAACATTAGCATTGGAAAGCTCCAAATTTCAAGGTTTTCAGCATCGTTGGGGAAAATTGAAACCAAAATTGCATTCCTACTCCAACATTAGAAGAAATCAGATAACAAACAGATTGCAAAAGATCTCAAGCCCGACGCCCCGAGTTTATCTAGAGTTTTACTAAATACTAAAAAACAGATCGCAAACTATCTAAAGCTGACGCCATTTCAACAATACAGCTATGTAATTAGCTTATTCCTCCGTTACTCAGAAACAATAAAATTTGTTTGCGAAACTCACGAGCGAAATCAAATAGCTACACAAATCCATTAGTAACACTTCATATCCTAATCCAATTAGCAGATTCACCATTGAAAAATCCATCAATTATTACCGGAAGAACATCCATGATTTCGTAAAATAGAAGCTTAAAATCAGAATTGAAAAAACTGCATATACATGAACAGGAACACAAAATACAAATTGAAAAGCAATATGGAAGGAGAGGATTTTTACTTGGGGCAAAGGGCCTGCGAAGTAGATTCTGTTCGTCGATTCTTCAAGCTTCAAATTTTGTGCGTTTTTCCAGTTTTGCATTATCTTTTGATTCTTTGTGGTTTTGTCATATAAAAACAAATGGAGAATGAAAAATGAAAAATGAAAAATAAAATAAAAAGTGTACACTTATTTTATTGCTCGAATTCGCGCCTCATTTCAATATTTCTTGGATATTTTATTATTATTTTATTTAAAAGATAATGTCGATGACATAACATCGTGTACTAATCACTTAAAAATTCCCATTTTCATCTTTTTTTTAAAAAAAAATCGTGGTTTTGAATCTTTTGATGAATTTAATGATATTGAATTCTGAGAATGTTGTTATTTAGCTGGATATATTGGATTTGAAATTTAATTTTGAAACTATACTAGGATTAGTCTCGTCATTTTCGTAACAAAATTATTTTTGAATAATGTCGGATCAATTTAGTTTCGGATAATACTCTCTCTATATACAATTAATTCACATAACTTTCCTTCACTAACACATCTCACTCACATTGGCTCTCACTCACATTGGTAAGGGAGTATTAAGCAACTGTGTATTGGGTTGTTTATAGCTCGTAGTCTCTCTATAATTATAAACTAATTAATTACATAATTTATTTTTAATTTAACTAATTTTACTTTATTAATTTCGAGTTATTAGCAAAACTTGTACACATTAATTTGTAATTATAGAAAATTTATGAATACATCCAAGAGTTAACTATTAAAATTATGGAGTATATACGATTAGTTTATCCACCATGAAAGAATGATAAAGTGAAATAGTCAAGATATTAAATATTGCCAACTTAATAAATAGGTGGAAGAAGTGTGCTATTACAATCACTTCTTCATTTGAGAAAAAAATAACAAAACCATGTACTGTTCAATTACAGTACCATCTCAACATACAGCAATACAGTTTCTTGAAATATATATTCAATATAAATATCATCACTCATTTAGATATATTAAGATTGTTGAGACACTAGTGACTGCAGATGAAACCTTGCTCTCGCGGCAGCCAAAATAGATTCTTCGTTTCGCAATTCTTTCATAGCTGCCACAGCAGTGATATAAGCTGCCCTTGCATCTTCCAGTTCCTGCATATCCATTTCATCATCCTGCAAAATTATATGAGAAGATTATCGTTGATATGGCAGAAATCGGCATCATAATTCATAACCTACAGACATAGCGACTCAAATCGCTAATGTGGGAGAGAGTAAAACAGAAAGCAACACGAGTGCATCTAAAGTGCTGTAAGAAGAAACTTAGTTTCTAGTTCAAAGTTCATAGTGATGATTGACTTACACTTTCATGATTCTGATCAATAGGATAGAGGAAGTCGACCTCATAGTCTCCAGGAGAAATGGCTGAATCGTTCCTTGTCAAGCCTTCGATTAATAACATAAAAGATGATATCTCCCCTTGCACCTTGTCTAAATCTTCCTGGAGCCTCTCCACTTTCTTGATGGAAGTCATTGCCTCCCATTGTAACTTCTCCAAAGCTGCTTGTTTGTCGGCAAGCTTAACCTGCGAAAAGAAATTTCCCCCCAGAATTCAAAAATAAAAGAACAAAAAATCAATTTTGTTACAGAAGATTCAGAGTGAGAAAGAGGGATATTGAGAGCAAGCATGCTACAGGCATATCACATTTTATGATGTTAACCTAATCGCACTCAACTTCCATGAAGAAGCTCGAGTTAAATAGAAATCAAGAAGTTGGTATTTATCATGGGAAGGATGAAGTATCATTATATGCTGCTAATTTTCTTCATTCTTTCAATTCCATATATATGATTGAAAATTACTAGAGGTATACAGTAATCTGATGAATATCGTGAAGCCAGAAAGAAGAGAGAGTGTAGGGTTAATGAACAGCCATCCAAGACACCATAACGAAAGATAATTTGGAAAACCAGTTCCAATAAATAAACTCAGCAAGGTTCAGAACACAATAATATACTATATCTGTTAACAGTAACTTTATAACTTATAACAAAGGCCATACCTTTGCATCAGAAAGCTGGAGTTGAGTGGACTTAAGTAGTGAGTCCTTTTCTGCAGCCTCACTTTTAAGTTCCTCATATTTGGTCTGAACTGAAGCCATCTCATTCTTTACATGTTCCGCTGATTCCAAAAGTTCATCTTTTTCTGATAACTGCCTCTTTAGATCCTCTACTTGGTCCCTCAATGCCACCAGTTCTTCTCTATCCTTTTCAGAGAGCATCGACCTTGAGGAAACTGATAAGTCTTCCGTGTCTTGGCTGTTGGCTGCATTCCTGTCTCCCTGGTCCCTGGGTTTTTTTGTAGGAAGACTCTGCAACATATATAAACACCAGCAAATAATTTATTCTTTAGGCGAAATCATAGTCAATAAGGAAAAAATGTGCAGAAGATCTAAGTTCACTTCCAGAAATAGTTAGATACTGAATCTCAGAAGTTTCTTATGTTTATTCAAGCACTGAAGTCCATCAGAATAGTGGAAAACCTTGTTGTTCTTTTTCGGTAGAAGCCAAAAGAAAAATAGATATTACTACTGTTTTTTCTATTTTCTTTCCAGTATTTCTTTTCATCTTTTTCCTTTAAATTTTTCCCTCCACTCTTTATTTTTTCCTTTTATCTTCCCTGAATGTTTTTTCTCCAGATTTTTATCTTGTTCTTCTTATTTCTTTTATCTCTTCCAACTGTGCCTGTAGCAGCCAATAGCACTGTCAAAACTACTTTGCTAGCATCTAAACAACTACAAACTCAACATTTTGTTACTTTCTTTTTTCTTTATTTCCTTTATATGTTCTTGTTTTTGGTGGTTCATTCCTTCCTTTGCTAGTTTTCCCCCCATTTCCATTTTTACGGGAGATATGGCATCTGCACCACCTCAGCTTCGAGGAGTATAAGAGTTTCATAGTCGTCACATCTTAACAAATACTAGGAGTACTAAATAAGGATACCAACCACCGAGCATCTACATCCAAAAAGCTATGTCTTAAACAACACCAACCATCTAGCATCAAGAAGTATAGTTTGGATATAAAATGATACCAATAAATCAGTCATTCCATAACAAAGTACTAGTATGGAGTAGTATATAAGTTAAGTCATAACTCTTCTTGCCACGAAAAGCACTGCATCGAAAACTAAGAAGTCTCCCACACCACATTGCCTACCCCAACACGGATGCAGTAAAAGGGTCGAAGCTGCTAAAATCACACTGATAACAAATTCACAGAGACATGAGTACTAACTACTAAGTAGCTGGTTTTATACAGAATATGAAAAGATGCTCATATAGATTCCACTTAGTTAAGCAACCAAATAATTTTAGCTAATTCACTGAGACATGAGTACTAAGTAGCTGGATTTTCCAAAATATGAATGGATTCTCATATAGATTCCACTTACTTAGTTAAGCAACCTACTAATTTTAGCTAATACAGTCAAACAAACTTCCATTTTGTGGGTAAGTATTTGGAAATTCATACTGTTCAAACTTAATACATACTGAATTTGAAATTGCTTCAATTTACAAGCAATTCAATTAGCAAATTCAACAAAAGGCACAGCTACTGCAAGTACACACACACACAGTAGAGTGGGAGTATTTCACCTTTTTATAGAGGGCTTCTCTAGAAGGCCTCTTTGTGTAGACCACAGAACCCCGCCGTGTAAACGATGAATTCGATTTCTGATCCTACCGTTGCAAAAAAAACATCAAATTAGCAACAACAACACCAAAAAAAGAGGAACAAAGTGAAATAGGCGTGGTTTGTTACAATTAGCGACTGGACGAGAGGGACCATCTCCACGAGGTCGTTGAAGAGCACCGGATCGACGCCTCCGGTGGCGGAGGAGGCGGCTGCGGCGGCGGAGAGAGAGGAGAAGGTGCGGCTGAGGTCGTCGCCGGAGAGCCATGACTTGGGGTCCGCGCCGAAACCAGTGGTGTCGTGCAAATCCAACAAATGCTGCGGCTGAGATTCGTACATCCTCCCCTCCATTGATTTCGAAATGGAGATCGATCGATCAGTTGAATTTCCTCTCGCTTCAAGCAGAAGATGAAGCTCAGAACTTTGAAAGCGAAGGCTTTAATTTTGAATTTCTTTTTTGGGGCTAAAAATCTTTAACCAAAATAATTTATCCACCGCGGGAATATTTTATTTATAGTATATATTTTTTGAATATACCATCACTTAAACTTTAAAATATTTGGTATTATTAATTACATCATTAATTGGTAAAGATTTTCCTTTTCAATCATGAGATATCAATTGGTATTAATTGAATAGTCGGATTGTAATATTGTATTTAATTATCTGTTAGAGAAAAATATATATTTTTAATTGGAGAAACAGCATGACAGATTTGAGATACATGGATTTTTCAAAATAGAGAAATGAACGGAGACTCAAGTTAACACATATTTCCCGTCCACAAAAGATGTCACATGATGCAAATTAAATATTCAATGTTTTTATCCTCAAGCTGTGTGTGGTTTTATTTAGTTCCATCATAAGGAAACCTCTTTGAAGCATTATATTAAACACATTATAAGCAAAAGTATATTCTTTCAATGTTCGTAATTTTCAAAGGTTCAATTCATGTACGTGTATTGTGAATGAGTTTCTCAATTTGTAAACACTCATATAGGGAGAAAAGTCGAAGAATTTGGTGAAAGGGGACTCAGAGCAGCAGCGTGGAGGTTAGAACTTCGCCGGAGACTCGCTGGGAGTGCACAATGCTCCGAACAGCTGCCGTTTCACGCAACAGCAGCAACCACCCGCCCGGGCCACTTCTTCAAGGCGTAAGGAGTCCAGAAAGTGCAGATTTTATGTCACCCGGCCGGGTGATTTTTTAGCTTCAAAATCCACCGGGCCGGGTAGAGTAATTTTAACGCAAATCAGCAGTTTTCTTGCGGCAGTTTCTTTTTCCGGACTGCTGGGGCGGTTTGCTTTGGGGGAAAAGAAAGGAGAATGAATTGTAGAGACGGATTCGGGGGTAGCAATTTCATTCACAAGAATTGAGAATTCAATTGGAGTGATTGGTAGGCGGCGAATCTGGAAGAAGGGGAAAAGAGGAGTTTAACTTTGGAAGAAAGCAATTTGGAGGAATAAGTGCCGTAGGTGCTTGGGAGATTATTAAAACAATTCATCGTCAATTTCTCCATGGTTTCTATGGTTTTACATCTCTTTTTCATACTTCCTAGTTCAATAATGTTTGGCTAAAAATCTAGTGTTGCTCCAAACATGTAATCGGATAATTTGTTCGTGTGATTTATTCTATGTTCTTCTTTATCTTATGATCGTCGTTATCACATTTTTATTGCTTGAATCTACTACTTTTGGTGCATCTCTTAATTCTTATTTAAATGTCTCTTCAACTTTGAATAAGATCGATCTTTGTGGTAATGAATTATCAATTAGAATTGTTTAGATGATAATTTGATAATGGATTTCATGTGCTAATAGTAATTGATCTTTGAGTCTCGCGCATCCGTAGGATTCGTAGATTAATGGATGTTAGTTTATAGAATATGTGTTCAACTATTCTTAAACTATTGTATGTCAAGCATGTTCAATGCTAGCATCGTGAATTGATTTTTGTAGTCCCGTAATTCATAAGGTAGAATTGAATATTAGAATAAATCACTGTTTTATCCGTGAATGTTTGGAGTAGCAATCTCTTCTCTTGATTCGTCTTGCTCGTTTATTTCTTTTAATTGTTTTTGCATGATCTTGAAATCAAAATCTTCAAACAAAATTACTTTTTATTATGTGTTTTGTTTGCTTTAGAATTAAATAATCTTTGTCTTCCCTGTGGATCGACACTCGAAGTACTACATTCGACGTTGTATTCTTGCAGTATCGTTGTAATATTAGAGTTATTTTAATTAAACTTGCGTGAACCTACACTTGATATTTGAACTCGAAAATTACACATCATCACACTTGTGGGACGACACGATATTTTAGAAAGTTTTATTTTGTGTGTTAAGTGAAAAGAGAAAATATAATAGTTATATTATTATGAGAGAGACCTTTTTCTAAAAATGAAAATGTGACATTTTTAATGGGACAAATTAAAAATGAAAGTGAGATATTATTTATGAGACGGAGGGAGTACGATAATTAAAATTGGTCAATTTCTTATTAATATCTTAACTTTTAAAAATATCGACTTTATCATAATTTTGATATTTTTTAATTATTACATTGCCAAATATCATGTCATTCACAATCTTCATTTTTATGTGTAGTACTACGCCTTTAGCAATTTTTCTTGCATTGTAAGTCAATCTTTAGACACTATAGTAGAAAAATGTCTAAAGACAACTATACATAAAAAATAGTACTAGTATAGATTTTTTTTGCTATGAGGCAATTGAAAATCCAAGCTATGATATACTCCCTCCGTCCCTTATTAGGAGTCACTCTTTGACCGGGCACAGGTTTTAAGAAATGTAAAGAAAAATTGGTTGAAAAAAGTTAGTGGAATGTGGGACCCATTTTTTTATATTGGTTTTATAATAAAATGTGAGTGAATTGAGTTAGTAGAATGTGGGACCTACTTACTATTTATGGTAAAAATGAAGTGTGACTCTTAATTGGGGACGGACCGAAATGGAAAAGTGTGACTCTTAATGGGGGACGGAGGGAGTAATCAATTAATTTTTAAAGTGCGACACTGATTATAAATCGATCAAATTTAGTGATTTATCGAGAATTTTTTTTATTGTTTATGATATACTAGTAAGTAGTGACATTAAAATTAATATAGCACTGTACTAAACAGAAAGTACATTTTTGGAAATGATTATATTATATCGTAAAATGTTTGGTGAGCTATTGCTTCAAGATATAATCAATATTTGACTAGTGTGGCATCACATCACATTCAATTTTATTAAGAAATTAAGGCTTTAGTTTGATTTGAACTATAGGCCATCCATCACTATTTTTAACAAATGGAGTAGTACAATAGTGTTAATTAAGTTAATATTTCAAAATCACTTGAATTTAAATTTTGATAGTTGTTTCCCATAATGCTTGTGTGAAATATCCTACCATTACTTTAATTGTATAATAGAGCCCAAATAATTAGATTTAATGGTTTCTTTCTTGCAAGCCCAACAAATGTTGCTGTTGGGCTTGCTTGGTCATATTATAATTAGTCTTCATCAAATAAATTAGTTATTTGCAATGTATCCTTGTTTAATTTGTATTCACAAAGTGATTCAAATTATATCTCTGTCACATAACATTAAGATATCTTATATACAACATAAGAAAAACTAGTTAAATCACACTTAACATTATAAAATGTGAATTACTAATCTGAGTTTAATCTATTTTTTGGTAAAGACTAATCTAGATTAATTTGAATAAACATGAGTATATAAATTCTAAATGAGTTTGAATAGTTGAACTTTTTCATATTTGTATAAGTTTGAGAAGAGAACATACAATAAATTAATCTTTTATAAATTATAAATGGATTTTAAGATAATATTTTCCAAACTTATATGCTTAGTTACTTCTTGACAGGGTACTAGAAGTGCAGTGCAGGTTTGTACTGTGATATGTGTCACTCGATCTAACAGGTCCAGAGGATTCGACTAGACTTCGGAGGCTAGAAGATCGTGGAACTATCGAGAAAGGGGTCGTTGGGTGCACTCTGTCCCTTCAAAAACCCCAACCCACTATACTACAACTAGCACAGGGAAGTAAAGGATCGATCCCACGAGGAAGAAGGTGTTACGAAACTGCATTTGAGGATGTTTTGGAAAGGAAAGGGGTTGGCTGCTGCCACGCAATTTTTGTGGGTCGAGAACTTAAAACTACTGGGTCTGAGAGATAAGCGAAACTTTACTCTACCTATTGGGTCTAATAGATCGGGAGAACTTTACTCTACCTACTCGGTCTAAAGGATCGGAAGAACTTTACTCTACCTATTGGGTCTAAGAAACGAAAGCGTACGGAACATACATGACTCAGAGAAAGTGAGATATTTTTAAGTTCTAAGACAACTGGGGTAAACTTAACTAGACAGACTTTCCTAATTTGGGCAAATAAGCATAAAGCGAAAAGCAAGACAAATTTCCTTAAACTACCAGGGTGCTGGAAAAGCATGCAAGAGAAAAGTAAAAGAGACAAAGTAGATCGTACTTGGCAGGTCTAGCAGATATGCGAGAAAAAGTAAAGTACATGCGAGAAAAGTACTGACATAAAGCAGATCTGGTTCTAACTACCAACAACTTCATCTTCTTCGGGAATCAAACGAGAATAGCAGATAAAACAGAGTTTTAAACACCATGAAAACAGAGCAAACTTTAGATCTAGACTTAAAACGAGAAATTAAAGCATAAACTAACAGATCTACGCTACTGGACCTAAAGGATGCAGAAACAGAAAGTAAATAGCCATAATCATACATAACGTAAACATTAAGCACCAAATATGCGAAACTCCAACTCCGAAACACCAAGATTCAACAAATCCAAACATCTTCATATGCAAATTCCCAACCTCCAACAACAAACACAGATCTCAGCTCCAAACATCCAACAACAAACAAGAACGAAAGCTAAAAACAAGAGATGAACATAAACTCAGAGATATTCGACCAAAAGCAAACATAAACTTCCATAATAACTATAAATAAGTCTGAATCCAGCAGATCAAAGTAAGAAGCTAGAGTTGCGAAACTTAAAAATCAACAAGGTACTAAACGAAAGCAAATGAAATTGTTTCTTCGCCTCCACAAGGCGGTGTTACACAGCAAAATAACAACGATGACGATGAGAACCACGGTGGCCAGAATCCTCCATGTCCAAGCGCGCAGCAGTCGAAGATAAAAATTTGAAGTGGAGAACTAGAACTAGAGCTAGGAGAGCGTAGATGTGGCTGTTCACGGATTCGCTTCTTCTTCACGAGGTTGAGCTCTTTATATATGTGAGGCTCTGATCCCTAGGGTATCCCCTCTAGTGATTTCACGCTCATGCCCTTGAGTAAGAATCTTTAAAATAATTTGCTCTCGCTCCATTCTGCTCCTGTCGCCAACTTTTGATTCTCCCAGGTCCGAACGACGACTTTTGATTTTTGCTTCAATTTCATCTCTTTTGCATCTGTCGGGTCGGGTAACAACAACTCAGGTCCGGCAGATTTACTTTGAACTCAATAACGCACATTAGCGCCCCAAATGCACAGAAAATTTTAACCCTAAACCGATGCATGAAGCGAGCCTTATCAAACTGCTCACACTTAAACCATACTTGCCCTCAAGTATGAAGACAAGAAAAAAGGAATAAGGCACGTTTCAATGCATGGTTTCCCTTTAACCGACTCTACTAAAAAAAAGAAAAGACTCAGACTACTAGACCTAGACGCTAAGGACTTAGACAAAGAAAACAGATAAAAACACATATCAACACATAAACATATAATTGCATAAACTGGTTTATTTTCTAGCAACCATCCACACAAGATTAAGGTCAATTCAAGAACCTACAGTCTCCGAATCTTCCCGCTTCCACTTCTTCTATCTAATCGGCTTGTCGGTTCGTCAAGATAGCCCCTAACTTCACTAACTGTTGGATTCGTTTCGATCACTCATTCCTCACCGGGGATGTTAGGATCGTTCGCTCTTTATATGCCCATACCACTGATGCCTCGGGTCAGATAGTTCCCCTGTCTTAGCTCTTATTATAATTTTCTCCTTCCACTCCTGGACTTCGTCTAGCTTATAACTCCATTTTTTATTTTTATTTTTTAATGCGGACCTCGTTCCAGGTTTATTTCTACTCCCCTTTTTAGACCACCGGACTTCGTCCAGCTTATACCTCCAGTACCCTTCCCCTAGGCCCGAGAGGTTACTTTTATCACCAAAAATTTTCTCCTTCTAAGTTCTTTCCCTAAGCATCAAGTGGCAGCCCTCTCATTTTGTGTTAGTATGAAGTGTTTAAAGGCTTATAACTCACTTTTGTGGAGGGCTTCACGGTTAGATTAGTCGAGGCATATTCTTTCGTCCTTACTTCATCCAAACCGATTTTGATTTATTAAGGAAAAAGGCATCAAAGTTGACATGCATTCTCTCTTCAATCACTCTCACTAAGGGGCTTTGCTTTCTGACTCACCAGTTATGCATAAACACATAATTTCCTACTAACTGACTACTACTTAACTCCTAGACCTAGTGAACAGACCTCACTTTTATGAAGGGCTTCACAGCTAGATTAGTCGAGGCATATTCTTTCGTCCTTACTTCATCCAAACCGATTTTGATTTATTAAGGAAAAGGGCATCAAAGTTGACATGCATTCTCTCTTCAATCACTCTCACTAAGGGGCTTTGCTTTCTATTCACCAGTTATGCATAAACACATAATTTCCTACTAACTGACTACTACTAACTCCTAGACCTAGTAAACAGACACATATAATTGACACTAACTTGCACTAACTCCCTCCCCCCTCCCACTTCACCATGCTTGTCCCCAAGCATTTTTTGTGAAGTGGAAAACAGGGCTAAGTTAGTGCGACACCTAACAGACTCACAAAACACATATTATAAAAAAACAAACTTCTCACACTTAGACCGAGCATCGGGCTAAGTGGGAGAAGGTACACAAATTAACAGACACCAAAGCATGCTATATAAAAAACAAACTTCTCACACTTAGACCGAGCATCGGGCTAAGTGGGAGAAGATAGCTAACACATATATACATAAAGATAACACAAGTATTCACAGACACATAAAAAAAACGGCATGCTTTGTAAAAAAAACGAACTAAAACATAAAAAGACATAAAAAAAAAACTAAAATTTAAAATTACTTGGTTGGGGGGGGGTCAATTCTGGCTCTGGTCCCCCGTGGGACCAGACTTCTTGGGCATCGTCTTTGCTTTCTTCTGGCTGGGCTTGGGTTCATCATCCTTCTTGGCCTTCTGTTCCCCTGGCCTGGGGGTATCCTTCTTCACTGGTACGCTGGTTGTGGTCTCACTGTCCTTTCTCTTCTTCTCTGGTGGCATTCCTTGGGTGCTGGGGGCTGGCTTCTCTGGGGTGACTCCTGGGGTCAGCTGCCTAGATTCTGTGGGCAACTTGGGAGGCATGCGCTGCTGCTGGGCCCGGAGGATCTTTTGGTCAACCACAGTGACCATTTTCATCATTGTCTCCACGGCCTGGGCCATCTTGTCAGCTTGCGCGGCCATCATCTCCCTCTGAGCCACCGCCTCTTGGTGCAGCTTCAGCAAGATCTCTTGTTGCTGCACCGTATTTGCTCCCAGCTTCAACATCGTCTCCTCCATTCTCGTTCGCCACCCTTCGTCTGCCACCTTCTCTTCGCCTTCATCATCTACCTTCTCTGTCTTTATCTTCACTCCATCACCCTTCCCTACTTCGTAAAATCTCAACACGCCATCCTTCATTATAGTCAGTCCTTTGTTGAAGAAGAACGGGAGATCGAAGTATCCTGGGTCGCTACACACTGGCAGGTTGATGACCGAGTTGGCTATCTTCATTGACACGTTTCTCTGGAGGTATGCTCCCAGCAAGTTGCACGTGTAGAGATGGCGGTCGGAGTGAGTTCTGACTCTCTGGCACGCATAGGCAGTCCAGTACCCGAGGTGGACCTTCACATTGTTCAGCATGCACCACATGAAATACAGCTCTGGAGTAGTGAGGGTTGCACCCACTTGACCCAAGAGATTGTACCCGATATATACTTGTGCCAATCGGAGTACAGGGTCAGTGATGTTCATCCCCTTCGATGCGCTTGTCTTGAACTTGGCCACCTTCTTGTGGGCAACCATCCTCCAGGCCTCCTCAGCATCGAAGCCAGCTGTATTCTTGGGCGCGCCGATCTCTCTCTCATTCCACGCTCCTTCTTCCTCCTCCTCGGGTGTCAGTAGTCCCAGTCTCAACGACCACTCCCTTATACTCATTTCCATCTCCTCGTTGAATATCCTGAAGGAGATTGTGTCCGCATCGAGATCCGTAGATTGTTTGAACTTGAATGACGTGAAGAACTCCTTGGCCAGAGCCACCGGCACCTCCGCATTGCTGTGGTTGAGAAGCCACTCAAACCCGATGCTTTTGAAGTAGGAGATGAACTTCTTCTCCACTCCTAGTTCCTCCAGGTCCGAGAGGCACAACTTCTTTCCGGACTTCGCCGATTTTCCATTCGTGGCTCGGCCATCACATGCCTTCTGCAGCTTTGGGTCCTCAAACTGGACCATGGCTTCCAACAACCTCTTGGTCACAAGGACCTCCATCGTCTCAAACGGGCTCTCTTCCACGGCTGGTATCTCAGCCTCCTCTTTGTCTGTTGGATGGGCAAACGGCACACGGATCGCCTCTGGCTCGCTAATCACCACAGTGGTGTTCGCGGGGCGAGATTTCTTCTGCTGGGGCTTAGCAGTATGCTTCCCCTTCCTTTTCCTCTCAGCCTCGTATCTCGTCTCCATAGCCTCTGGAGAGATCTCCTTCTCAGCTGCCACAGTCTCCTGGACCGGGGGAATACCTTCCTCAGTCTCCTCTATGTCTTCCAGCCTCAGGCGCTTGGATCTGCCTGCCTCTGCCTCATCCACTTGCTTTCTGTTCAGACGGGATTGCCTCCTCGTCATCCTCTCATCCGTCGGAGTCACTTGTTCATCAGTAGTCGTATCGTCCACCACGACGATGTCAGTCTCGATTTCTTCACAAACATTCTCGGCATCTTGCTCATCGCCTTCTCTTCCTTCCTCCTCATTTTCAACTTCCTTCTCGGTCTCCTCAACAGCAACTTCCTCATCAACACCTTCACCTTCTTTCTCAGCCTCCTTGTCAACACCCGTCTCACCTTCTTCACCTACGCTACCTTCACTACCCTTCCCATCATCCTCAGTCTCCTCCATACCCTGTTCTTCACTCGCTTCCACCTCCCCTGTTTCTTCTTGACCCACTTCCTCTGTTCTATCACTCTCCCCACCATCTCTACCCTCCTCCTGTTCCCTTCCATCCCCTGACCCAGCGGCCTCTACATCCGGTGTATCTTCTTGCTCACCTAGACTACCCCCTCCCTCTTCTTTCTCCGATTCCTCCGTCTCCATCCTATCACCCTCCTCCTTTCCAGTTTCTTCTTTATTTACAGAGGGTTCGGCATGGGGCTCAGTTTCTTTTTGAGGACTTGTATGTGGGGGGTTCGTCTCTTGGGTTAGGGTTTCCGGTAAAATTTGGGGGTTTTCGGTGTGCGTGGGTAAGGCTTGTGCGGTGGGTGCTTCGATTAATGTGTGTGGTCTTGGTGGAATTGTAAGTGGGGTTAGGGCAGGAATTACCTCTTCTTGTTTCCGGCATGCCTCCGACATTTTTGCGAAGAATTTGCTCGCCTTCGGCCCCTTCCCGAACTTCCTCATGAATTCTTCTATGACTTCCTCGGGATCCGGTTCTACTTCTTCGGATTTCGCCTCGGCGGGGTTTTCTTGTCCCGTGTTTTGCTGTGGTTGCACTACAGTCGGTATGGGCTGCGGTGGCAGTTCCGGTGGGGTGGGGTTTTCTTCTGGTGGCGGCGTGGGTGTTTTCTCTGCCATGGGAGCCGAACTCGTCGCCTCCGTCACCTTCTTTGTGGTCTTTTTCTTTGGTGGGTTTTTCCCGCGGGCTGTGCGCACCGATGGATTTCCCTGCATCTTTATCTACTGTGGTGGTTTACGGCGGTGTCTTTGTGGTGGTGGCTAACGGCGGTGATTAATGGCGGTGGGTTTGATGTTTCTCGGATCTGCAGAGAGAAAAAAAAGTTTGGGAATGGTGAGTTATGAGAAAATAATTTTTGGGAGGGGAAGGTTAATTAGTTTTCTTAGGGAAGTTATTTTAGGAAAAAGAAAATAAAAGGAAAATAAAATAATTAAAAGGAAAAGAAAAGGAAAAGGAAATAAAATAGAAAAAAGGAATATTATGATTGGCTGCAGGCGAGAACGTACGTCGCCAGCGATTTTCCTCACTTCCCTCTGACCTGGTAATGGAATTAACTGGTCCAGTCAGCTGATCGAAAATTTTACTCTATCTACCTGACCCAGTAATTCCCGAAGAATATTTAAACATGGCTTACTAGGCAA